>NC_133658.1:202910071-203115071 GCF_037893015.1 Macrotis lagotis | reverse complement strand
TTTCTATGTATATTATAGGTATTAAATATTAGCAATATGTATTGAATACAGGAATTACATTATTTTTCTTTAATATTCTCAGAGCCTCAGATAATTCTGAGAGACTCTAAGTTACAGATGAATTTGCAATCTGCTTATTCAGAGGATACTTTTATACAAGGCCTTTTCCACTCTGATGAAATCGTAGATTTGAATCTCTGCAAAACTTTTGAAAAGATGAATAATAATCAAACAGTACCATTTAAAAAATTAAATGAAACATTCTAAGCATGCCCTAAAACAATACTTCACAATTCTATATTTAAACAAGTGGAACTTTCACAACAAGCAGCTTGAAAGGACAGAATTATAGATTTGGGTACCCAAAAAAATTTCATTTGCAATGAGAGTACATATCACATTAGAGAATAGAGTTAGCAGGAGGAGGCTATTAGCATATAGTTTATTAGATGCAATCAACTGTACAACTAGAGGGATAACCTGATGAGAAGTTAGAAGTCTTGAGAAATTACCATCATTGCAACTGTAACTGAGGTCATGCTTAGCCAGAGTCTTGGATTAATGATCTGTCACTTTCTGTAAACACACATTTCAAACCCTATGAACCTACCAGTACTGCATGAAAATTACATTAAGTAGGGAATGAATTTAATCTTTGTTGATATTATATCTAAAAATATCTAAGTGATAGTTTAAAAAAAGTTTCTTTCCTGTGCAGGTATTGATCTTATTTTAGGAGCATATTTCATGTTAAATTCCAGTCAGTAAAATAAGTGTGGAACTATAATACCAAAGAGAATATAAGGGAAGGAATATCAAGTGTCCCAAACCTTACAAATCTGTTAAATCAGATGGTCCATGGGTCATAGTGGCATAGTATTGCCAAGACAATCACAGGTGGAACTAGAAATTCAATTAATCAAGTGACTTTTTAGGGGAGAATTAATTAAATAGTTTGCCAAATATAGCCTCCAAATGATGTTATAAATATCCAAACGATCCTTGACAAAAAAAATAAAATAAAATAAGTTTTTCTACTACTGGACTAATCCATTCTTGAAACTTGTGGCCCAAGTAATTATTAGTTGAAATTGGATAACACACCTTAAGTAGTCCTTTTTTGGTATCCAAATATGTGCTTAATATTTTCCTCTAAGTATTGAGTGGTAAAATGAAGCATTTTTCTCATTAAAATCATTGTTGAATCAAGAACAATGAGAAGCACCATTGAGATCAAATTTGATGTCAAATTTGATGAGTAAGCAGTCATTTAGAAGCAATGAATGACTATTCAGGGAAGTATTTCCAATAATTTACTTTGGAATAGAAAAACCAATTGCCTAGATACTAATAAGAAGGAAAACAGTCAAAAGTTTCATAATAGACAACTGCTAAATTTTTATCAAATTTTGGGAGTCTGAAAGAACCTCAGAATAGAGGACATTTGATTCAACCTCAATCAGAATCCAGAATGTCCTCTTAAATGCTTTAAACAATGATGGTCCAGTCTCTATTTGTATAATCAGAAACAGGAAGAACTCATGAAGCAGATTATTACAAATTTAGACAAATCAAATTTCAGGTTCTTGAAATTGAAATGGATCTTTGAGTATGACTTTAACTGAATGTTTAGCATATTGTTTACCACAATGCATAGCACAACTGGTGCAAATATGAATTAAAATTCTAAATCACTAATTCCCCACTTTCATTCTCTATCTGTCCCTTTCTTTTAAATAAATGGAAAAACTGGGTCCTAAAGCAGTTATTTAGGAAAGAATTGGAATTGGGAATAGGAAAAAGACATAAATCTCAAACATAGGCAACATCTTTTAAAATAAACAAATGTGACGCATTTTTTAAATTAGGTTAATTAAAAGGTATTTTTCCTCTCTACATAACTATTTGCTTCATTTTTTTCACTTTTCAGTCTAAGGATAAGCATGTCTCTGATGAGAGATATTTGGCATGAAATCAATACATTCCTGCTTCCATTTTACATGTGTCTGCATATGCTGACCCCTATGCCAGTAATGTGTTTTCTCTATATTTCCAAGTCTTGGAATCTCTACTTTACTCCAATTTTTAGAATTGTTAATTTCCTTCAAAGTCAAGCTCAAGTGTAAACTTCTAAGTGAAATAAAAATGATTAGTAGTCTTCTTCTATGTTAAAGTCATTTGCATTCATTTCTCCCTATGACTGAATTAAACTTCTTTACGGCAAAGACACATTTTTATCTTTGTTTCTCTATGACAAAATAGAATCATGGTACACAGTAAATATTCAATAAATACTTATTGAGAGATTAACATGGGCCCAAATCCTTTTTCAAACACATTATTGCTAAATATTCAATGTGTAAACACTCTGAGCTTCAATATCTTTAGATGTTTATTAGGGATAATATAAGCATTAGTCATATTATCCAGTTGTTGTAAAAGTGTCTTACAAATTTTAAAGATTTTTTAAAATGGGCTTTTGTTATTGACCACTGCAGAAGCAGTCAGATTTTGATCTGGAAATTTCCAAATATTTTATGGACCAATATTTTGTAATAACAGGTAAGGTCACTAAATGAAGTAAATAATACAGTACAGACAAAAAAACAATCAAAACTAAGAAACTTGAATTCAATCTGTATTAGTATCTATTTAACAATTTTCTCTTATTAAAAAAGAAGAAAGAAAAAATGTAT
This sequence comes from Macrotis lagotis, assembly GCF_037893015.1. Classification (NCBI taxonomy): domain Eukaryota; kingdom Metazoa; phylum Chordata; class Mammalia; order Peramelemorphia; family Peramelidae; genus Macrotis; species Macrotis lagotis. The sequence continues at coordinate 203,112,375 of NC_133658.1, read as the reverse complement.
GAACACCATACATATAATTTTAATATGAAAGTGGCATCTATAAAGGTAAGAATTTGCCTTAGTTCTCTCCAAACCCCTCCAAATACTTTTAAATAATGACTAATTATGTTCTAGAGTGATAGAACATGTAAAAAGATGAGGTGGAAAAATTGTTGACCCCAAGACAACTTAGAAGATTAGCAGGAATGATGTGTTGCACCAGATTGAGGGCACAGCACAGTCCAGAGCAGGCCACACTAGCATACCCCAACCCAAGTAATCCAGGAGCAGATGTTGGGGTGATTGAATCAATTGCAGCAGTGGTGGTATCCAGATCTTTCAGTCCAGAGATGCCAAAGACAACTTAGAAGGTCAGCAGGAAAGGCCAACTACATCTAGGTGAGAGTGGAACACAGTCCAGGGCAGACTATGCCAAAGAAAACCCAACATTAGCAAACAGGGCACAAGTGTTGGGAGTCACTGAATCAGCCATTCTAGAAATCTGAGTCATTTTCAGTAATACAAGGATCTAAGACAACTCTGAAGGACCTATGACAAAAAATTCTATCTCTTCTCAGAGAAAGAAGTAATGATGTGTGAAAACAAATTGAAACATTTTTAATATTTTTATTCTTGACATATTTTTAATTTTTTATTGAGTTCCATTCACAAAATAAATATTATTGAAATGTTTTGTTTTGCTAAACATGTATTACCTATATTGAATTGCTAGCCATTTAAATGGGGGGTGGGAGTGGAGAAAGAAGAAGGGAGAGAAATTTGAAGTCAGAGATTTTAAAAGGAATATTAAAATTGTTTTGCACGTAAATGGGAAAATAAAGCATTAAATAAACTAAATCTGATTTATTAACAGTTTCTGCATCACTTTCTTAAATGTAAGTAATCAACAGAATAATAATTCAGGAGCTGATTTGTAGTAATTTTCAAATTGCAAGGTATAAATAATCACACTGAAAATTCAACAATCAGCTTTCAGAGCCAATGTGAACTGGCTTCCAGTATATCTAAGTCTGAGTTTGTACATAATGCTGCCACTTTATAATTGCCTCACTTGAAAAGCTATTTCTTCACTTTAAGCTTCTTTTTCTCTTCTATAAAATTGGGAAAATAATTTTTGTACTGTCTTCTCATGAATTATGGGGGAAAAAATTTCAATAGAATTAAATAATATTAAAATGTATTACCATTATGTCATATTTATATCTTTAAGTACAAGTCATTCAGAAATTATTATGTAGCTAAATATTTAAGTTATTTTCATAGGTTTAGTAAATTTTTAAAATTGGAAGGAATCTTCAAAATATTATTTCCTAGTCCCTCATTTTATAGTAGCAGGAACCAAAACACAGTGATATTTTCTCATTTCTTACTGCACATTCACATCCCCTGATCATGTTCCTTATTCGCTCTTCAGAGATGTTGCAATGGTAGATTCCTTGTCATGTCAAAGATCAGATGGCAAATGGTTATAATAAATAACCAAGCATCAATAATAAATATTTCAGGAAACAGATATAACACTAGTCACTCTCTCTTTCATTTGATACTCTTTTTCAGAGAAATATGATCAATATTTTTCCCACAGTTGCTATTGATTGCTGTATTTCCCTCCAATCTATTTCACCCCTCCAGTTTATTCTATTTTCTCTCTTCTTTCACCCTCTGCCTCCCCCAAAGGGTGTGGTTTCTGGCTACTGTCTCCTATGATTTTCCCTTTCTCTTATCACCTTGTCTCCCCTCCTCCTGTCCACTTTGTCCTGTTCCTTCTTTCCTCTCCTAATTCTCTCTACGTTAAGATAGATTTCTATACTCAATCTATTGTGTGACATATATGTATTCTTTTTTTGATGTTTTTAAATTTTTATTTGAAGCAATGGGGTTTAAGAGTGACTTGCCCAAGATCACACAACTAGGCAATTATTAAGTGACTGAGGCTGGATTTGAACTCAGGTCCTCCTGACTCCAGGCCATCCACTGCAACACCTAGCTTCCTCCAGACATAAAAGTTTTCCTAAAAACTGTAAGAAGACAGGAGTTCAAATCTAGCCTCAGATGCTTGACACTTAATAGCTGTATGATCATGGGCAAGTCACTTAACCCTGATTGTCTCTCATCCAGCCATCCTGATGCCTATCTGGTCACTAGACCCAGATGACTCTGGAGGAGAAAGTGGGCTTAACACAACACCTCCTCATTCAAATCCACTTCATGTGCTTGTTATGACACCATCTCCCTGGAGTTATAATACACTTCAAGAATGAAGGACATACATCAATGAATGTATCAAGATTAATAATTATCCATATGGATTAGTAGTTGCTTTCTAGCTCCTAGTGAAGTAGAAATTATCTTAATTAACTTTCAAATTTTATTAGGTAATGTTTCAGGTACTAAATGATAGAGACAACTAGGTGACACAGAGTACTAAGCCTGGTGTCAGGAAGTCTTTAAGTTCAAATATGAACCAGAAGCTGAGGGATCCTGGAAAAGTCACTTAGCCTTCTGTCTTAGTTTCATCATCTTTTGCTGTTTACTTAATAACACAGTTTATACTAACAGCACTTGGATAAAATTTTCTTCCACTAAACGCAATGCTTTCTTAATGCTTCAAGTCAAACAAATCTTTCACATGAGATCTGTTTCATAGAAATCACTGACAAGAAGAAGATTCATTTGTCCTTTTATATTCACTGCATACAAGAACTTGACACTACCAAACCTTTTGTCAATAAAGGGATTTTAAGGGGCGAGAGGGAAATATATAATAAATGCTGGTGACTTACAAAAGCCAGTAAGTATACCTAGGAATCCAGGTTTGGAGAAAGCTTAGACAGCTCTTGGCAGTATATGAAAGTTGAAAACTCAACCTTCCAGGCATGTTATTTCTGGTCTATGCCAGTGAGATAGAAAGATGAAAAGAACATCCATTTGTTCACTTACAACCATTGACAACTTACTTAAACTGAATCTATAATAGTGGGAAAGAGTAATTCCAGTAGCACCTGCTGTCACCCACCACTGTAGGACCTGCGGGGACTGGAAAAGCAGGGAGAGTATGGATAATTCAGAAGTCACAGTATAAGAGATCACAGGGCTCAGGGTAAATATAAGATGATCTACTACAAATTGAGACTGAAGAAGGTGATCTGAGAGCCTCACCTCTAGGAGAAGGGCACTTCAAAAGCTGAAGAAATAGTACTATAGAATGGGATGTTATAATCAAAATGAAAACTCTTACAAAGCTTTAAGCTGTATGTAGTTCATACTATGAGTCATTTCCTTTTCTTACTTTTACGTACCAACTGAAAGATAGGAAAGATTAATTTTTTTGGACAGTAGGCCACTCATCCCCTCCCCCAAGATAATCTCTATAGCTCTTGGCTTTAATGCACATGTGCAAGCTAAAAGGTCTTGACCAATCAGAATCTCTCAATAACAAAGGCAGGTATGACTGTGTTGGATGAGCACCTAAGTTCCCTTATTTTTAAAAGGTGCTAGAGAAGGAAATGGTAAACCATTCCGGTATCTTTGCAAGAAAATCAAAATGGCATCCCAGAGAGGTGGACACAAGTGAAACCACTGAACAACCTCAACAATAGCAATTAAATATTAATTTCCAGGTGTTACCAATGTCATGAAATTGATTTGATTATCTTTCCTTAACAGTTAATTTATGCCAATAAGTCTTCTCCAGTCTTCTGACATGTCTTCCACTGTCTCCACAAATGTGACTGTGACTCAGAAGGTTTATTTAATTTACTTTCAATATCTTTTAATGTATATTTTCTGATACTGCTATAGTAAATTAATTAAGTGTACATACTTTCTCCATTCATCTTGTATTTCAATTTTTATTGGTAAATTTTACTCACAAGGCATAATTCTTCAATCCAATAGCTAGGTGACATAGTGGATAAAGTACCAGACCTTGAGTGAGGGAAACAAGGCTAAATATAGTTTCAAACACTGTTTATTTCTGGAAAAATTCATGACTTCTGTCTGCTTCAGTTTTCTCATTTTTATGTTGATGCTAGTTTTGTCATGAGGATAAGAAGTGAGATAATATATATAAATTATAATGCAAACATTAAAAAGATATATAAATGCTAGATATTATAACAAAGCAGTATGCTGTTTATTATTGAAATAATAATTTATATATGTATTTGGTGGCAATGAATGCATGATAAATTTATTTACTTAAGCATAATCCTTAAAGAAAAATGGCTTAGGTTATTCAAGTCTTATTTTAAGATTGAACCACTTTAGGTTCCATTGCTTGAAAGTCAGATATTTTATTTCATTCTCCCTTTCCCTGGGATTCTTTAGTATCCTTAAAGTAATTGGAATGTGTAGGCTGTATTGATTATTTAATAAATTATACTTACTATTTTATCTATTATTTTTATTTGCAAACTCTTCTTCATCAGGCAATACTTTTAAGGGGGTTTGCAGTGTGTCTAGCCCCTCTGAAAATGACTCTAGCCCCAACCAATGTTGTTTCCCCAATATAGGGGTGGCCACTGCATTCTGGTTCTATTTAGCCATTAATACATAAAGTTTTATGAAAATATTTATTTCAAAAGGTTCAAATGAACAAACTCACCCCCCCAAAAAATGTGGGAGACATAATTTTTCCCACTCTACAGCATCCCCTATCTATGGGAAGGAGAAGGAGATTAGGTTTAAAATTGAGCTCATTTCCTACAGAGCAAATGTGTCAAACTCAAATGGAAACCTGAAGCACTAAACCATACATGAGAATTCCTATAATCCAAATAATACTTAGGAAATCACATATTAATATTGTATATGTTTTATTTTAGATGTATTCAATTTGCTAACAATTTCCCAATTACATTTTAAGCTGTTTGAGTTTATACTCAGTGTTTTGTGCTCTTTGCCATCTTTGCTAGCAAACACAATACCAATTCCAAGCACTAACACCTTTCCCAAGCTTGAATCCTAAGGATCTTATATTCTTTTTGTTTCTCTTCTGGGCTTGATGGCTACAAGGATCTCGATAGACACCTAAAAACTGAAGACAACACATAACAGAAACAAATACCCCTAGTGTAATTTTTTAGACGTAGATTTAAAGAGGTGACAGAAGAAGGAAGTCTTTCATCTTTCACCAGGTTAGTTCATGGTGCCTCTAAATTAGTTGAACAAGAATCTTGTCCTGGAACACAAGCCTAGTCAGTGGTTGAGACAGAATTCAAATTCAGGTCTTGCCTACTCCAAATTGTTTAAACTAAACAACCTAGTTTCACACCTTGAATACTCTTCCCATTTCTTCAAGTGATTTAAGGGTAACAGTGAGCACTACTCTACTTTTTCTTCTTTAATTCTTACTTGAAATGAGAGATGGGAATACTTTGATGAATAATGCCTAGTTATCTAAGAAGTGAAGTTGACTAGAGAAAGTAAAAAGGAAAGGAGAAACATCAGTAAACATTTGAGTACCTACTATTTGATAAGAACTGTATTAAATGTGCCTAAAAAGATGATGATGTAGAATTATAACCAAGGCTATGAGATAAAGGAAAATGGAAACCTTGAGGAAGGAGAGTTGACTTTAGTGTGTACATTAATAATTTTCAAACTTCAGATCCATCTATGTTAAGGAGAATTGATGTAGCATTGACAAAGGTACCCTGTACATGTATAATCATGGTACCCCTCACAGATAAAAAATGTTTTTGGTGACAAATGAAGGAATAGTATGGGGAATGACTGAATTATACAATGGTACATCATAGAGGAGGACATAAGAGATTCTGTATGGCTTTTGGAAAATTAAAGAAATTTCTTGTGAAGTAGAATTAATGCTTCTCAGACAAAAGTTAAGACAAATGGAATAGCAAATGCATCTTTGTAAAGTTTCATCTTCTACATTCTTCTTTGTCCCTTTATAGAAAGTGATAGACTAGAGTTAGAGGGCTCTAGTTCCAATTTCTGAATTGAATGTCTAAACCCAATTATACCTTTTCAAATTGTATCTATGTTTTTAACACATATAGAAACAATGTTATTTGAATGAGTACCTGAATCACTTTGAATTCTATCTCAGACATTTCATGATGTAGTGATTAAAATATTGCCACCTCCAATAAAAAAAGACTGAGGTGGAGTTCTGAGCTAATGATACTTTATTTAAAAGTCCACAGTCCCCTCTGATTAAGTGGACCTCAGATCTTCCTTATGATCTGACATGACTTCCCCTTTCAGGTCCCTGTTTTGATGAGGCCTGATATCCCGACATTCAAGGAATGCTATCTCAAATACAAAATGATTTCAGTAGTTGACATATTTGGAATAAGCTAGAATAAGTAAAACAATATGTCAGCAGGGTTAGAGGTTGGGTGAAGCAAGAAAGATATTTACTAACTCGGAGGTTTTAAGATAGATGGGCTCTTTCTCAGGAGATAATCTGGAGGTAGACAAATCATTTGGGATATTTCATGTATTTGAGTTAGATCAGCTACCACTTGGCTTGATCACCAAGGGTAGTATAAACTAGCGAAGAGGACCTCTGGCTAGCTTCCCATGATTATACATGTAATCTTATAATCTGTACCTTAGGACCCTAGACCCTAGGACAGAATGTATAGAGCTTATAATCACTACCCCTGTAAAACCATCAGATTTATTGAATCTGATTGGATTAAAGTATAGGTTCCAATGAATTATTTCACTCATTAGCTATGCATTTCATGGGCAATTCTTTCCTTTCCTGTGCTATATTTCACAATCACTGCAAAAGATATAGTAATATCTAATGGGACTAATAATTATTGTTAAATAGGTAAATTGTAATCTCTAAGTATTGGCAATTAGCATTTATTAATAATAATAAACATAATAATTTATTGTATCAGTATTTATATATTTTTAAGATTTGTAAAGGACTTTACAAATGGTACATGATGTTTTCTGTACATGCCTAGACAGACTGATCTGAAGACTCCCTGAAGAGGCTTTGGTGAAAGTCCAGATTTCGTAACATGGATGTCTACATGTGTCACCCAATACAGGGGTAGGTTAACACTTTGACTGCCTACATATCTTTAAACTGATGAAACTAAGACAGTCTTTGTTTTGATTCATTCTCACTTTGAAAATATAAATTTTCAACAGAAAGGTAAGGCTGTGACTATAGCTCTGGATCTGGACTCTGAAGGACCTGAATTTAAGTCTATTCTTAATTTTTTACAGGTGTATGACCTTAAGAAAAGCACTTAAAATTTATTTGCTTTTATTTTGTCATCCATAAAGTGAGGATATTAATTACAGCAGGCTTGATATAAAGATGAAATATGATTATATTTGCAATGTCCTTAGCAACCTTTTTGTTTCTGTTATTCAGTCAAGTCAGTTATTTAAAAATCTTTGGGGCCTCATTTGGGGTTTTCTTGGCAAAGGTACTGAAATAGTTTACCATTTCCTTCTTCAGCTCATTTTCAGATGAGGTAACTGATGTAAACATAGTGAAGTTGCTTGCCCAGGGTCATAGAAATTTTAAGTATCAAGGGATCAATTTGAACTCAGGGTTTCCTGACTCCAGCCCTGGCAATCAATCTACTGTACTACCTAGTAACCAATCTTAAATACTTTATTAATGTCAACTATAAAAATAATTATTAATTAATACTATTCATAATCATTATTGTATTCAGGAAACAAATTATTATTATTCCCTTCAACTTTGACAAATCATAATTTTATGAAGATTTGCCTTCTTTTGTTCATACAACCTAACACTAACATTTATATAGAGCTTATTATATGCTTGGCATATGACCAAGGATTTTACAAAGATTATTTCATTTAATCCTCACAACTTCCCTGGAGGATAGGACCTACTAATATCGTCACTTTGTAGAAAAGAAAAACAAAGGTTAAGTTATTTTCCCAAGGTTACACAGCTAGTTAGTGCCTGGAGATAGATTTGAACTCAAGCCATGGATTCTAGGTGATGTGCTCTATACAATGTACCATTTAGCTGCTTCTATCTATTTATCTGCAGTATTGATAATGGCTAATTACTATCCAGGATGTTTACATTCATCATTTTACACCTGGGTCACCATTAAATGGCACATTACTTATGAAACACCATATGTTATGAATTAATCATCTACCTAGCATTGTGTTTTTAACAAAACATGTAAGTTTATTTTTTCCTTGAACTGAAGAGAATTGTGAAGCATTAATCAAAACTAATCATTTTATGCATCAGGTTTTCAGTATTTTTAAGTTACTCTAAACCTTTCATAAATAAATCTGGGTTAATTCAACTTTTTCTATAACCTTAGAGTTCCAGATTTCTTTTTTGATAAACAAGCAAATCTTTTTAAGGCTACTTCTGTTTTTCCTTTAATCTTTTCTTTAAATGGAATGAAACCTAAACTTCATGAAATCAGAGGGGAAAAAAACCAGTAAATTGTCTTCTTTAAAGTTTTAATTAATCATCTGAATGTTCCCCCAACTCCCTGCTGATTTCTTTCATCCTAGAAGGAAACTTAAATTGACAAAATGATTTTTCTCGCAGCCTGATACCAATGGTCTGAGTAATTTGAATAGAAAGGTTCCTTGACAATTCGTATTCAAATTCAGCTGGGTCATGAATCTAGACCTCAGAAATTTAATGTTTCAGATGTGGAAAAATTTTAGAGTGGTTAAATTTCTTACCAAGGTTATTCAGGTAATGTCAAAAATAACATTTGAATGCAGAACCTGGAACTCCAAGTATAATATTGGCTCTACTTTACAATGCCTGTTAATTTATTACTGTATATCAAGGAATAGACATAAACACAATCACATGTTGATTTGCTAATGGTTGTGTACAAAGAATATAAAGCAGTGATGGAATACTCATTCACAAAGATTTAAAAAATTAAAGTAAAAGGAATGCAAACAGATGTGTACTCCCATCACAACCATATTATACTAGTCTGTGAGGAAGGACCTGGTCTTCTTTTCACCGTTCATGTGTCAAGAAATTCCCTTAGGTTGTTCCTTTTATCAGTCTCCATTGGCAAATTGTGTTTCTTGGTTTTGAAGTGGCTAGTTCTCATTTCCCAGTGCATAAATGTGAAAAATCATAGCAATGATAAAAATGGCCAAAACAAAAAACAAATAGATAATGATTATAAAAATATATTAAGTATTCTTCTCTAGTAAAAATCCTTGAAAACTTCTATGTTAGATATAGTAATAAAACCATCTAGATGTAAATCATATGCATTTAACTTAATGTTTCTTTCTCAGAACTACCTTTTCAAAAGAAGTTATATTTGTTCCCTCAAACTTATCAGATTTGCTAAATTGTCTTCTCATACCAGAAGAGAACCACAGAAAATGATTCATCTTCTTTCAAAAACTAAAGAAAAAAATTACATATGGAGTTTCAAAAGAATAAAAAGTGTTTTGACCATGGACATGGTCATTTGCCCATGAACATGAATGTTTAAACAGGTTGTTGGAAGAAATATTTATCAGAGGAAAAATATTTCGGAATTCTACTAGGAAACAGATGTGGAAGAGGGTTGAGATTCTTCAGACATTCACACTAAGTGATTTTGGTAAAATAAGATGTTATTAAAAATTAAAGATAATCAAAAATGAAAAAATACCAAAAATATAATTTAAAAAGGAAATGAATTCAATTCAAATTATCAAGCATCTACTAAATATCTAGTATGTAACCAAGTTTAAAAAAGCATGAAGACAAAAACAATACATTTCATATTTACTTTCCTATTGGGGAAAAATTTCTATAAAGACAAGTAAATACAATACCCATATGCACATAGAAATGAAGAAACTGCAAAGTAAATTTTTAGTGAGAAAAAATAATGGGTGATATTTAAGGAAAATTTTACAGACTCATAAATAATAATGTTGGAACTTAGGCAATTAGGGACCACTTAAAAATCAAAGCAGGGACATTATTTTTGAAAGAGCAGAGAATATAATAGAAAGTGACTTTTTTGCTAGTCAAAGTGACAAGAAAAGAAAAAGCTGAATCCATTAAATCACATAGCTGGCAAAGATTATAAGTTTTATAACTTATAGATTCTCTTCAATTAGTTCTGTGAATACATTCAAAAGCTCATAATTCAAGAGATTTCATGAAAATGAAGGAATAATCATAGTTATCAAGACAAATTCTGAAAAGATTAAAATTTTTAAGATTAAGAAGAGTTAATTTTATATTAAAATAGATAAATTGAATATTTTAACTTGGTTTATTAAAATGACAGAACAAAATAATAGGTAGTATAAATAATTACATAGAAATTATGTTCTCTAAATTATAAATTGTGAAATGGGAAAAAGATTGATAGGAAAATAAAATTTTAAGGTATTACTCTGTGCTAAGCCCTGTACTTAGTGGCAGAGTCACAAATACAAACAAAAAAGCCCTCTGCTTAAGGAATGTATACTCTGATGAAGGAGGATCAGCTTTTCTTCCAAGGGAAGTTGTAGTGGGGAGGGAAGGATAAACACAAATGCATGGTTGGGAGCTTGTGGCAGAAAGTGAATAATAGTTCCTGGGTAAAAATAAAGTTAAAGTTCAACTGTTAGAGGTCAAGGTAACTCTAGGCATAGACATATGTAGGAAATCTTGATACTAAATCATGATGACTAATATCCTTTGATATTTGGATCAATATTTGAGCATCAGTGTGGATACTTACTATCCCCATATAGAATACAACCCATCCATACTTTCTCATCTTTTATGATTCTTATTTGCTCCCATCAAGAAATATTTATAGCAAATCTAGCCAGCACAATGGAAAACTTTCACTTGACCTCTAGATATTTTTGTGAGCAAGTGTGCAGTAACAGAGCTGTTCATTTATTGATTCTCTGGTTTCCGCTTGACTAATTCACCTAGTCTTCTTGACATGGGAGTCCTTGACAAGCAAGAAAGCAGTATAATCACTATTGTGTGAGACTTTGAAAATGTCTTTGAAAGAGTGTTAAAATGAAATTTTCCTTTTTCTAAAGGGACTTGAATTTACATGAAGGCAAATTAAAAATATTGTCATGTGGAAGAGGGATTAGTTTTGTTTTGGTTGCATGTCAAATGAGAGAGATAGTAGCATTGTGTGGAAGGTCATTTGGAGACTTTTGGAGAGATTTAGAGAGTCAGATTTCAGATCCATGTAAGGAAAAGTATACTGACTGTTAAGTCCATTTTAAGTAATAATGGGTTACTGAGGAAAATAAATTCTTTTCCCTGCTCTAAATAACTTGGAATTGACAATTGTTGCACATTTTGTAGAAATAATGAATTCTTGCTCTGTCACAGTTTGAACAAGATGAACTCTGAACTTCCAACTCTGTTGCACTGAGAGTTTGTTGCTTATCTTTATATTATCTTTATATTAGATTCAAGTAATATTTGTTAACATGTTTCAGCATAGTTAAACCAATTGTTGTTTGGATCTTGTAGTTATATAGTAGGACCATAAAATGTTGTACAGAAAAGATTTGAAATTATTTAGATTGTTAGACATTTTCCCAATAATTTTCATTTTGCTCTTTTAATTTTTTTCAATTCAGTTTCATTTGTAGTGTTTTCTCAAGATATATTTACTTCTTAATATTCTTAGTAACCTATTTTCCCAAGATAAATTGAATAAAAATTTATGTAATATATATTTATATTATAAAAAATGTATATAATTGAACATAAAGCTATGGACTGACTTTTGTATTTCAAGTTAAAGTAGACAAAATTCTTTTTGCATTAATGGGCAGAAGATTTTAAGAGAAAACTTGTGATGCAATGAAAACCTAGTTTATAATTATATACCTTCTGAAATTTCTGAGTTAATAATCATTTATTCAGTTCCACGTTCAAGGCTTGAAGCTTATAGACTGGAATTTAAGTTCAAAAAGAAAACAAAATCTCCCCTCAAATAGAGCACTTTAGTTTACATTTATTATTTAGGTTACCTTAAGTTTCCTCATCTGCAAATTAAGACAATTTGACTGAAAGATCTATAGTATTATTTCCATTCCTGTTAAGTATGATTCTATAAACTAAAAAGAGGAAATAGCTTTTGAAAGAATACTGACTGATGGGAATAAACTTATTATTCTGAATTTTTCTGCAAAATAGACATAAATAATATGTATCTGTGAATAATACATAAACAAAAAATACTAAGAGGTAGTAAGAAGTTGACAAGATTGCTGTTGATTTCAAGGAAAAAGTGTTTTGTTTGTCTGGTTTTTTTTTTGAGAATGAGTCCCAATAAAGAATGAGGTTACAATTTCATAGTATAGGTATACATTATGTATTGCTGTAAAGGCCAAAGTTGAAATTTGAGAATGGGTGCATAAATGCTAAGCCTGCATGCTTAATTCACAGCAGTACTTTTGCACATCTCTTATTATAATGAAGCATATACTGTAATTATCAAACCCTAACCCCAACCCTGACCCTAACCCTAACATTAAACCTAACCCTAACCCTAATCCTAACCCTAAGCCTAACATTAATCTAAACCCTAACCCTAACCCTAACTGCTCTGACCCTAACCCCAACTCTAACCTTAACCTTAACACTAACTCTAACTCTAACCCTAACATTAACCCAAACTCTAACTCTAACCATAACTATAACCCTAACCAATACCACCCTAATCCTATCCCTAACCCTAAACCTAACACTAACCCTCTCTCTAACCCTAACCCTAACCCTAACCCTAATTCTCACTCTAACCCAAACCCTAACTCTAACCCTAACACTAACCCTAACCCTAGCCCTTACCCTAATTTTCCCACCCTAACCCTAAACCTATCCCTAACCTTACCCCTAACCCTATTCCAACTTTGGGCAAATGTAATTGGACAATTATATTGAGCTCAAGACTAATTTGTTCTCTTTAAAACTTCTGATCATCATTCCTGGTTCTGCCATCTAACGTTAATGGAAATAAACAAGCAAACAAAAACAAATAATTCCTTTTCCACATGATAAATTTCAGGAACTCAAAAATTAATTAAACACTCTCCTTAAGTCTTCTCTAAGCCAGGATAATTATGAACACGTCCTTCAACTGATGCTTATATGATATGGAGGGATTAACAATAATCATGGTGCCTTCTCATTTGTCAATACTATTTTTCACCTGTGACTCACAGAACTGAACACAATACATTAAGTAAGCTTTACTGAGAATGGAATATAGTGAAACTGGGATCTCCCTACTGCAGGGCAACTAGGTTGCACAGTGGTAAGGGAATTGCCCTTAAAGTTAGTAGGATGGGATTTTGATTCCAGCCACAGACATTTCCTACTTGCTGGGTGACCTTGGACAAGTCACTGAACCCTGACTGCCTTGCATTCAGGGCCATCTCCAGTCATCCTGTTTCATATCTGGCCACTGGACACAGATGACTCTGGAGGGAGGCTGATGAATTAACATAGCACTTCCTCACTCAAATCTAAATCCTGTGCTTATCATGACATCTTCTCCTATTGTTGTAGTCTTCTTCAAAGAATAATGCCAAACATTACTGCAGGAATTCACATCCTTCCTGATATAGTCAACTTCTGCTTCATGAATTTGCATGTCATCCTTGCACAAGGGCCATGCTAAACTTCTCTGTATCGTTCCACTTTTAGTATGAGCACTATAATCATATTATGAAAAATTTTCCCCCTACCTCTTCAATCTCCCAATTGATATAGTTTGGATTTTGCATATTAAAATTCCTGTCCACTAAACAACCAAATGAAATAATCTTGGAAAAGCAATATACAAACCTTATAAGCCTTAGTTGTATTCTTTTTATTAATTATCATTATTACATCCCTAATTTTTAAAAAATAACCAGAGGTGATATTTCACATCATACCTTCTGATGTTCAATACTATGTAAAGCCAACAGTAGACCATCATCTTGAGGAGACTGACTCTCCAGTTAGATTCTCCTATGAAGACCTGTATAATTCTCGATTTAGAGAAATATCAGTAAATCTGCTTGTTTAATGTAATTCTTTTTACTCCTATTTTTTCAGTATTTTTTTTTTATTTTTTCAAATTACATGTTAAGTTTTCTTATTTAATTTTCTGGGATATTTTGAATTCCACATTCCTGTTCTTTATGGAAGCAAGTAATCTGATGTAGGTTATACAGGTACAGTTTTGTGTAACATATTTCTTCATTAGATATATTATGAAAGAAAAATCAGAACCAAACAGACAAGAAATAAAAAAGGGAAAATATTATAATATCAAGTTTTAAAAAGTGGAGATAGGAACTTCTGTTCAACATGGAGGAAAGGACCCAGAACTTCTTATTGTTCCTGAACTTCCCTCTTAATTCTTTTAACAGACTCTGGAGATAAAGAATACAACAAAGATCAGAGTGAAACTACTTACAGAAATTCTGTCATAGGGGGAACAAGGGGAATAAGGCAAAGAACAGAGACCTAGTGCATGACTGGAAGGGTGAGGGAAGTGAGTAATTAACCTGAGATATTTGGCTTTGGATTTAGAACTTGGCAGCATGGTGGGCCACTACAGCAGGTGAGGAAAGCTCCAGGGCTGGTGCCCAAGATTCACATTCACCTGCTTTGGACAGATGATACTGACTTTAAGCATCTGACATTCCCAGCCTGGATGAGGGCTTGGTTGCCTAGCGTAAACTACCCAGAGACAGTCCTACGAGTTCCTACCTTACCAATAGGCCAGGGTTTATGGGACTTCTCCTGCACTGACAGATGATACAGAGAGAGATTCTCTGATGATCCTGAAGAAATTGTTCAGAAATAGCCCCAGGTGTTCACATGTCCCCCAAATAGGGAGTGGGTGACTGACTTCTCAGCTAAGGTAGTCTCTGGAGTTTTGAGCCTGACCAGTCTAGACTCATATCTGGGCTGTCTGTGGACAAACCCAGGTGTTTTTACTATAGGGAAGTGACAATTGACATCCCTTACAAAGATGACCCATAGAGAGAAAGAGCCTCAGGCATCCCTTACCAGATAGACCACTGAACAACCCCTAGGATTTCCTAACATCAATAGCCCAGGGCTGTTAGCAAGTCACTAGGGGTCTCACCACTGAAGGACCACAAGCAAGCCCATCTGCCAACACAAGAACCTTGGGTTATGTAACAAAATACAAAATGGAGAAAGGCCAGGAAAAAAAGCAGAATCTACTGAAAGCTACCTTGGAGATAAGGATGTGCAAAATACAACCTCAGAAATGGAGAACAGAAGGGATGTTACATGATCAGGTATGGATAATAGGTATACCAACCAGAAACACATTTTAGAACTCAAATCATTTTAAAAATCAGGAGGAAAAGTTGGGGAAAATAGCATCTTGTAACAAAAAAATGACAGAAAAAAGCAAATCCTTTTTTTTTGACATCTTTAAAAAATTTTTAGTATTACAGTAATCTTTTTGTGAGAGTAAAATAAACCCTCTCTAACCCCCAAAAAAGATAGAGAAACCTCAAGAAAAGTGAGAGAGAAAAAAATTGTATTTCGGTCGGTGTTCAGATTCCAGTGACTCTCTATGTTTAACTTGCCTTCTTTATCATAAGTCGACCAGAAAAGTTGCTTCAATATCTTTTCCCACAGTTGCTATTAATAGATGCATTTCCCTCCTTTCTATTCCTCCCCACTCTCATTTATTCTACTCTCTCTCTCTCTCTCTCTCTCTCTCTCTCTCTCTCTCTCTCTCTCTCTCTCTCTCCTTTCACCCTGTCCCTGCTTAGAAGTGTGTTATAACTGAGGACTCACCATGATATTCCCTCTCTTCTACCATCTACTCCCCCTCCACTCTTCCCATTCCTCTTATTCCATTCTTTTCCTTTCATTTTTCTCTAGGGTAAGATAGATTTCTATGCCCTATTAAGGGTATATGTTATTTCCTCTTTGAGCCCTTTTTGATGAGAATTAAAGATCAATAATTCTCCCCTTGCCTTTCCCCCATTCCACTGCACCTCCTTTAAAAATGAAATTGACCATATAGAAAAGAAAATGAAAAAACTAAAAGAAAATACCTGAGAAATAAAATAGCACTACTGGAAACTAAAGATTTTATGAGAAATCAAGAATCTGTTAAACAAAACAAAAAAAATTTAAAAAAACATAAGAAAATATAAAATACTTCATTGGTGAAACAATTGATCTGGAAAAGAGATCCAGGAGAATAATTGGACAACCTAAAAGTCATGCTCAAAAAAGGACCTCGACTTCATTCTTCAGAAAATCATCCAGGAGAAATACCCTGACATCCTAGAACCAGAATGTAAAATAGTTATCGAAGGCATCTGCTGATCAACTCCTGAAAGTGATCCCCATATGAAAATGCCAAGGAAGATTGCAGTCAAATTTCAGAAATGTCAGATCAAGTAGAAAATCGTACAAGCAGTGAGAATAAAGAAATTCAAATAACTAGGCATCCCAGTCAGGATTACAAAGGACCTGATGGCATCAACATCAAACAATCAAAGGGTATGGACTATGATATTCTGGAGAGCAAGGTTGCTTGGGTTATAGTTAAGAATTAACTATGCAGCAAGATTGAGTATATATTCTCAGGAGAAAAGAATAATTCATGAAATAGTAGACTTTCAAACTTTCCTGATAAAAAAACAAGAACTGAACAGAAAAATGTGCTCTTCAAAGAGAAGACTCAAGAGACATATGAAAGGTAAACAGAGGAAAAGAAAAAATTGATTAGAAGCAATGAGATTGGGGGCGGAGCCAAGATGGTGACAAGAAAGGATCCAGTCTTTGGCGCTCTCTGATAAAACTTATAAACAAAGGACTCTAAGTAAACTTTTGAGAGACAGAACCCACAGAGGGACCCAGTGTGGCAGTTCTCCTACTCAAGGTAACCTGCAAAAGAGCAGAAAGGCTCTGCTCCCCAGGGTCAGAGGGGTGGCCCACCAGAGTAAAAGAACTTCAGCCTCCCGGAGGCAGCCCCAGGGCGCTGGGAGCCCAAGCTCGCAGCAGTGGGGGAGTCTCCAGAGCTATACCCCGGGGAGCACCAGGCACAAAGTGGGGGAACAACAAGGGACCTCTGCCAGAGTGAGCACATGGAGTCCAGCCCTCAGGGCACACAGCCAGCAGCCCAGATCCAGGAAACAGAAGCAGGAGGAGCCAGTAAGCAGGAGCCCCCAGGGCATGAGCCCATTGAGCTGAGGGAGGGGAGTGAAGAGAGAGAGAATGCAGAGCTCTATCCTCTGCCTCTGGAACAGGACACTGGGGTTCTGACCACATTCAGATCTTGATTGCAGTCTAGGCCCCCCCATAGAACAGCAGGACCCCCTCCCACCTCAGCCCCGTGGTAGAGGGGGGGTGCATATGGTCATTCACAGACCAGGAGGGAGGGCAAAGCCTCACATACTGAGACCTTTGTGGGAGTGTCCCAAAAGCTCAGGAAGCACCCTCAAACCAGGCCCAGGCTGGGAAAATGAGCAAGCAGAGAAATAAGAGGAATACCATTCAGAAATATTTTGCAAATGAGCCCAAGAAGGATCAAAATACTCAGTCTGAAGATGAAGAAGCACAAGCTACTGCATCTAAAGACTCCAAGAAAAAAAACAGAAATTGGGCACAGTTTATGACAGAACTCAAAAAAGACTTTGAAAATCAAATGAAGGAGTTAGAAGAAAAACTGGGAAGAGAAAGGAGAGAGATGCAGGAAAAACATGAAAATGAAGTCAGCAGCTTAGTCAAGGAAATCCAAAAAAATGCTGAAGAAAATAGCATGCTAAAAACCAGCTTAAGTGAAATGGATAAAACATTTCAAAAAGTTACTGAGGAGAAGAATGCTTTAAAAAGCAAAATTGGCCACATGTAAAAAGAGATAAGAAAACTCTCTGAGGAGAACAAATCCTTCAGACAAAGAATAGAATTCAGAGAGATTGATGAATTTACCAGAAATCAGGAATCAATACTTCAAAACCAAAAAATGAAAAATTAGAAGAAAATGTGAAATATCTCATTGCAAAAACAACTGATATGGAAAACAGACTTAGGAAAGATAATTTAAAAATTATTGGAATACCTGAAAGTCATTATCAGGAAAAGAGCCTTGACATCATTTTCAAAGAATTACTACAAGAAAATTGTCCTGATATTCTAGAAGCAGAAGGCAAAATAGAAATGGAGAGAATCCACCAGTCAACTCGAGAAAGAGATCCCAAAAATCCACCCCCTAGGAATATTATAGCCAAGTTCCAGAACTCCCAAGTCAAAGAGAAAATATTACAAGCAGCCAGAAGGACACAGTTCAAATATGATGGAGCTGCAATCAGGATCACACAGAACTTAGCAGCAACTACATTGGAAGCTTGTAGGGCTTGGAATATAATATACCGGAAGGCAAAAGAGCTTAGAATGCAAAAGAGAATCAACTACCCAGCAAGGCTGAATGTCCTCTTCCAGGGAAAAAAGATGGACTTTCAATGAACTAGGGGAATTTCAAATGTTTCTTTTGGAATGGCCAGAGCTGAACAGAAGGTTTGATCTTCAGATACAGGACTCGTGTGAAGCATAGAGATTGGAGGAGAATGGGAAAATATGAGGGACTTAATGATGATGAACTGAATGTATTCCTGTATAGAAAAATGACATTAATAATATTCATATGAACCTTCTCAGTTAATAGAGCAGGTAAAGGGAGCTTTTATAGTTGAAGCACAGGAGAAAGCTGAATTTGAACATAAAATATGGTGTAAAAATGGAGTCAATAGAAAAAAAATGTAATGGGAGGAAGAAAACGGAGAGGGGGAATAGGCCAAGATATTTAATATAATAAGATTTTCCTTTATTACAATGAGCTATTGCAATGATATGGAAGGGGGAGGCAAGGGGGAATGAAGGAACCTTTGCTCGCATCAGAGGTGGCTAGCATAGGAAACAGCATATATACTCAATAGGGTGTAGACATCTGGAGTAAGAAGGAGGGGGGAGCAAGGGGAAGGATTGGGGATGTGAATAAAGGAGGAGAGGATGGACCAGGGGGGAGAGTGGTCAGATATAACACATTTTCTTTTTTACTTCTTGCAAAGGACTGGGATTGAAAGGCCTGTCCAGGACCATAGGGCCAGGTGGATGCTAGGCCTAAGGGGTGGTATGGGGGCTCAGAGCCTCTTGGACCCAGGATTAGGTATATGTCTGCTGTGCCACTCAGCTACCCTACAGCAGAGTCAGAGTGAAAGGAGAGAGAAAATATAGTACATGGTAGTGGAGAAATAAGAAAGGAGGGAGTTGCGATCAGAAATGGCAACGGAAAAATATGGAAGTAACTTTTGTGATGGACTTACCATAAAGAATGTGATCCACCCATCACAGAGTTGTTGGTGTTGGGATGAAGACTGAAGTACATTTTTTATTATTATATGGGGGAGGGTGCAGGGCAAATGGGGCTGGGTGGCCTGCCTGGGGATGCTGAGCAGGGTGATCATTGGTTGTCTGAGGCCAGATTTGGATCCAGGTGCTCCTGGCTCAAGGGCCAATGCTCTGTCCACCACCCAGCCACCCATACTATTATTACTATTTTATTTTATTTTGCCTCTTTTTCCCCCCTTCTTTTTGGTTTTTGCAGGGCAGTGGTGATCAGGTGGCTTGCATGTTACATGGCTGGGTGATTGTTGGGTCTACGGGGCTGGATGTGGGCTCGGGTCGTGGCTCCAGGGCTGGTGCTTCATCCATTGTACCACCTGGCCATACCTACAATTGTTACTATTATTTTTTTAATTTTAATTTTTTTCTCTCCCCTTTACTTTATCACTCAAGCAAGTCTATATTTATGGGGGGAGGGGGTATTTCGTTTACTCTTAAACAAGAATATTTTATTAATGTAAAAAACATTTGTACAAAATGAGAATAGAAAAATAAATATAAAAAAGCTAAAAAAAAAAGAAGCAATGAGATTAACTGGATTCATCCCTACATAGGAGGAAAGTTCTGAAAGTTGTTGAGAACTGTAATTCTATTAGAGGAATCATCCTTAAAGTGAAAGTATGAGCTTAAGTTGATTATGATGGAATGCTTTTAAAAAATAATGCAGCACAAAAGGAAGAGATTGTAATGATTCTGGTGAAAGGGGAAAGCAGTAGTAAATTATATCACATGAAGAGGCATAAACAACCTTTTGCAGCAGAGGGAAATAAGGGAGAGGGTGAAAACAGATTGAATCATTCACTCATTTGATTTAAGTTATAGATGGAATAACACATACACTCAATTGGGTGTAGAAATTTATCTTACTTTTCAAGTATTAGAGAGGAAAGAAAGAAGAGGGGAAGGAAAAGAAGGAAAAAATGAAAAGTGACCGATAGAAGTGGGAGCATATTGAGGGAGATTCTATTCACAAACAAAACATTGATGAGGAGGGATAAAATGGGGGGGGGTATAATCAGAGGGGAGGTAGCATGGAGGGGAATAAAAGGTTGCAATTACAAAAATGACTGTGAATGGGATGAACTCTCCAGAAGCAGATGGTAGAGTGGGTTAAAAACCAGAATCCCATAATATATTACTTAAAAAAAAACACACTAGAAGCAAGGACATACACACAGAGTAAAGGGAAAAGACTGACACAGAATATGTTGTGCTATACCTAAAGCTACAAAACGAAAAGCAAGAGTAGCAAGCCATATCTCGTACAAAGAAATTGAAAACATGTTTCTCATTATAATGGATAAGGAAGATAACTATATCCTCCTAAAAGTATCAAAGATAATGAACTAACTTCACCTCTAGACACATATGCACAAACTGGTGTAGAATTCAAAATCGTAGAGAAGAAGTTAAATGAATTAAAAGATGACATAAACTTCAAACTCCACTTGTTGGGAACCTCAACCCCCAGCTTTCAGATTTAGATAAATCTATCCATAAAATAAACCAAAAAGAAGTCAAAGAGCTGAATAGAACAGAAGAAAAGTTAGTGTGATAGACCTCTGTAGAAAATTACATGGTGATAGCAAGGAATTATACACTATTTTTAAAAATAATCAAAAACAATCTAGACAACTTTTGATGGAAAATGTCATCATATCCAGAGGGAGATCTGGGAAGTTTAAATGCAGACAAAAGATTACTAAAAATATTTAACTGTAAATTATTGTTCCTATTTTTGACTATTTAACAATTAGGGATGATATATATATATATATATATATATATATATATATATATGTATGTATGTATGTATGTATATATATATATTGAGAGTAAAATAGTGAGCATATATATATAGTAATAAACTTAGTTATGCATATATTTCAGAAATAAGTTCTTTAACAGAAATGTTACCTAAAAAGGTGTCTCCCAACTTACTTTATCCTGAGCATTGAATTATCTCCTTTCCTCTCATCCCCATTACTTTCGCTGAGAAAGAAAGTTATTAAATATAGGTTAGAAATACGTAGTCAACCAAAAACTTCCAGAATAATCATGTTGTTGAATAAACATAATAGCTCCAAGAAAAAAGAAACTTCAGGAAAAAATATAGTAAAAACGTATGCATCTATACTATTCTTTACTTAAGTCTTTCACATTTATCTTGGGTCACTGCATCCAACAAACTTTCTCTTATTTTATATATTGCACATTTGCCATTGCATCTGTTCATAAAAGTTTTTACTGAGAGCATGTTATTTATCATTTTTATAACAATAGAATTTCATAAAAATCACTTGCCACAGTTTATTCAATCATTCCCCAACTTATGAGCATCCACTCAATCTCTAATTCCTTGCCACCCAAATAGAGCTGCTATAAATATTCTTATACATATAGGTCATTTTCCTTCCTGTTTTTTCAATTCTTCTGGTTTATACACCTATACATAGGACACATAGCATTGGC
The DNA here is from genome assembly GCF_037893015.1 of Macrotis lagotis. Lineage (NCBI taxonomy): Eukaryota > Metazoa > Chordata > Mammalia > Peramelemorphia > Peramelidae > Macrotis > Macrotis lagotis. The sequence continues at coordinate 203,090,501 of NC_133658.1, read as the reverse complement.
ACTGCTAGGTCAGGGTGTAGCCATTATTTTATAAACCTTTGGACATAGTTCTACATTGCTCTTGAAAACTGTCATATCACTTCACAACTTCTCCATCAGTTCATTAATCTCATTTTCCCTCATCTGCTTCAATATGTGTCAACTTTATCTATCCTATTAGTGAATCCAATAAATTTAAGTAACTTCTTCAAAATTGTTCCAACTTACATTTCTCCTATAAAATGATTTAGGACTTTTTAAAAAAAAATGATTCAAATAAATAACATTGAAAATTTTAACTGAAATCTGTTCATATCTTTGATCACTTATCAATTGGAGAATGGCTCTTTTTCTAATTTGTTTGAGAACTGAGGTCTTCATCAGAGAAACTTGTTTCAACATGTTTCCCAGAGTTACTATTGTTAAGTGTAATTCCCTCCATCCTATTCCCCTCATCCAAATTTATTCTCTCATTACACTCTGCCCCTCCTCAAAAGGGTTTTGCATGCTCTCACAATCTTTCCTCCCTTCTATCATCTTATCTAGTATTCTTACATCCCTTTCCCCTCCTGATTTTCTGTAAGGTAAGATAGTTTGTATATCTAATTGAGTGTTTATGTCATTTGCTCTCTGAGCTACTTTGGACTAGAGCAAGGCTTAGTAATTCCCCCCCTCATCTAGCACTTCTTCCACTCCAGTGAAAAGGCTTTTTCTCTCCAATTTTATTTGAAATAACTTATCCTATTCTATTTCCCCTTTCCCTTTGTCCCAGAACATTCCATTTTTGCCTTTAAATCCATCTTTTTAATATATTATTCATTCCTATTTAGTTCCCACTTGTACCTTGTCTATATATGCTTCTTATAACTGCTCTAACAAAGAACATCCATGTGAGTAATCTGTATCATCTCCCTATTCAGGACTATAAATATATCTTTATCATGGAGTTCCTTATGATTTGCCTTTTCTGTTTACCATATTATGCTTCACTTGAGTCTTGTATTTGAAGCTTAAATTTTCTGGTCAACTTTTGTCTCTTCATCAGACATTCATTGAATGCCTATCTTTTCCCCAGAAAGTGAATATTCAGTTGTTAGGTAATTGATTCTTGGTTGTAATGCAAGCACTTTTTCCTTCTGCAATATCGCATTTCAATCTCTACTAAATCTTAATATTGAAGCTGGTAAATCTTTTGTTATTCAGACTGCAGCTTTATGATATTTGAATTCTTTCTTTTTGACTACTTGAGATACATTCTCCTTGATCTAGGAATACTGAAATTTGTCTATAACATTACTAGAAGTTTTCATTTTGGAATCTCTTTCAGAAGATGATTAGGGAATTCTATTTTTTAATTTCTATTTTGCTCTCAACTTCTAGAATATCACAGTATTTTCCATGATAATTTCTGGGAAAATGATGTCTAGGCCGATTTCTTTATTTTATATTGTTAGGCAGTTCAATATTTTTTTTTAGGTTTTTGCAAGGCAAATGGGGTTAAGTGGCTTTCCCAAGGCCACACAGCTAGGTAATTATTAAGTGTCTGAGACCGGCTTTGAACCCAGGTACTCCTGACTCCAGGTCCAGTGCTTTATCCACTGTGCCACCTAGCCACCCCCAGTTCAATAAGTTTTAAATATGGGCAAAGCAATAGATTCCTGCTTCAGAATTCAGAGATCACTATGATCTTCTTCTGACTCCATTAACCATTCATGGACTGGGAGCTCCAGAAGAATTTGCCTCTGCTGATTCATTAACTGCTGAGATCAGCTCTTGGTCTGATGAGGTCAGGTCTGCACTGCTGTGACCTGTGCTGGACTGGACTCCTCATTCACCTTGACAGAGCCAACTTTTCCTATTGACCTTCCACACTATCTATTTCAAACTCTGAAATAAATGATCTGAAATCTGTCAATGCTGTCACTGCTCGAGATGAGTAGCTATCTATTCCTCCATTGTTGGGATTGCCTCAAGTTGTGTCATGAGTTTCAGTGTGTTTCTCTCTCATCCCAGTATAGCAGACCCTTCCCTCAGATGTTTCAAGATGCCTTGAACTGGAAAATTGTTTCTCTAAATGTTTTGGGGGGTTCTGTCACTTTATAAATTGTTTAATGTATTTGGAGTGGTTTGAGTGAGAGCTTGGGTGTGTCCCTGTCTTTACTGCACCATCTTTACTTCAACTAGTTTTCATATTTTCAATTTTGTTAATCTCTCCTTTGATCTTTAGAATTTTCAATTTGGTTTTTAATTAGTGGTTTTGAATTTGTGTTTTTTTCTTCTAGGTTTTTTAGCTGCATTCCAAATTCATTTATCTCCTCTTTCTCTATTTTCTTCATAACAGCAAATAGGGTTAGTAATTACCACACACACACACACACACACACACACACACACACACACAGACATAAACATGAAAAGACTAATAATAGCAAAGCAAAAACACAATCATTGCTTTTGGAAAGAAAAGCAATATAGCTACATTAAGACAAAATGCAAAATTAATTAAAACTATTTGCTTAGGCAAAATTGTAGAATAAAAAATAAACCCTTCCAATATGTCTATGTATAATATTATAATATGTTATGGTTTTAAACTCATTTTCATTTCCTTCTGAGGCTTCTTTATCTCTTTTAGGTTTTTCTTGGCAAAGATTCTGGAGCATTTTTCTATTTCCTTCTCTAGTTGATTTAAAAGATTATGAAACTGAGGCAAGCAACATGAAATGACTTTCTCAGGATCACAAAACCATTAGGTTTCTAAGGCCAGATTTGGACCTAATTTCAGGTCTGGCACTCTATTCACTGAGTTGCCTAGCTTACTAATTAAAATACATAATTACAAAAATATATAAATTTAATAAAATAAAGTCACATTATAATATTCGTTTATCCCATCATTTGAGCATCAAAATCCAGCAATAAAAGCTTAAAAGAAAATCTCTAATTAAAATAACTTTACAAGTAAATATACTGGGAAATCTAAAATACAACTACATATTGTTCCTTATAAAAATGAAAATTAATCTAAGTAAGGAGAGAAATATTAATTACTTGTCTATAAAACTGACAATTCTTTGACCCACTGATATTATTAGACCTCTATCAAAAAGAGATCAAAGAAAGAGCAAAAAATGTATTTGTACTAAAATATTTGTAACAGTTCTTTTTGAAATAGCAAAATATGGCAATTACAAGGGTGCTTTTTCAATAGGGAAGTGGTTGTGAGGGGCAAAATTTTGTGATATAAATATATTGAAATACTATTACACCAAAGTAAATGATGAACCTAGAGAAAATTTCTTGGACTGATGTAGGGTGATAGTAGTAGAAACAGAAGAACAATTTGTAAAATAAAACTATAAAAATGAACACTGAAAGATTGGAATCATCAATGTAACCAAACATTATTCTATTGGAGACATATTACTCAATTTGATAAAAAGAAGTAAAATGAATAAAAATATTATCTGTCCGTCTTTCTGTCTGTCTGTCCGTCTGTCTTTCTGTCAGTCTCTCTATAGCAAACCCTTTCTTCTATTTGCCTATATGTAATAAAACTTCCTGAAGTACCCTTTCAGTAAATATTGGTGTCTAGTAGACTATGTATGAGAGTGACAAAGGCAATGTGTAATGCAGACTGCTGAACAGATTACAGACTCATTCTCCCCAAGCTAAATATTCATATTCAACTGCAGTGGTATCCACAGGCAAAATGACAACCAGAAGAATTAATGTCAAAAGATTAGAGTGCTTTTCTAATGAGAAAGAATTTGTTGCTAACTTGGAGGGAAAGATGACTCAACTCACAGCTGACATCAAAGGAAAAGAAAGGGATTAAATGGCTGTCAGAGATTTGTAGTACAGCATTACACTTGTTCATCTGGGTCAGTACACTCAGAAATGACTGGTTTAATGAAAATGATAGGTAAATGCAGAAGGTGTTAAATAAAAGAGAATTTACAAGGTTTAGCAGCAGGATAGCTCATCTGCTTCTAAGAAGACATAATTTTATTTTCATCAAAAGAAAAGTTCAATTGAAATTTAGAGAGATGCAGGATTCTTGACTCAGTAAGAAGTCAGAAGAAATTCAGTTTTGTGCATACAGTAAAAATCCTAAGTCTTTTTTATGGTGCTTCTCAACTACTCATGAAGCCACATTGATAAGGGATAGGGACATGATCCTGGAGAGATTTATGAAGTAATTCCATAGTATTCTAATTAAGTCATCATCAATTTAATTTAGAAGCCATTGACTGTTTACCTCACATTGAAGTCAATCCCTAGATGAAGGTCCAAATGAAGTAGAGCTTTTGAATGTCATTATTCCCCTTTTTGTGTGGTAAAACATTTGGTATTGATTGTATTGTAAGTGAAATTTAAAAAGTGGAGATGTTCTGTTTATGAGTGTATATATGTTTTTCAATGTTATTTTTTCATTAAATGCAAATGTTTTTAGCAATCATCTTTTTGTAACCACCCATTTTGAAATTCCACATGTATTCTACCCCCTTCCCTTCACTCCCCAAGATAGCACATAATCTGATATACATACATATATATAGTAATATATTTATATATGTACTATACATACATATATATATATATATATATATATATATATATATATATATATATATGTCACCATAGGTGAGTAGTACTCTGACCATGAAGGTTGAATAAACCCTCTCAATGGATGGAGACTGCTCTCTATGTCTGGATTCATTCCCCATCCCAGAAAGCTTAAGTAATTACTTTCTAAGCATACTAAGTTTCAGAATGATAAGCAGTTATGTGGTTATGATGCACATGATATGCCAGAACATACAGCTTGACATGAGAGCAAGTAATGTACTCAATGTTCTCAGGGGATTAGATAAAAAAGGGACCTTTTAATTTGTACTATATAAGTTTGTGTATGGCTCAATATATCAGACTATCATTTCTATCATTTCAGCACTTGAGTCCATCAAGTAAAATATAAGTTAAACTTAGAGAAATGCAAGACTCTTGACTCAGCAAGAAAGCAGATGAAATTCAGTTTTATGTAGATAGTAACAAATGAAAGTGTTTTTATAATACCTGAATGTTATTTATGGGTCCAAGACCTGTGGTACCTCTCAAATTCTCAGTGCTGATGGATCCACTTTGATTAATGACAGCGACACAATCATAGAGAGATTGGCTGAACACTTCCATAGTGTTCTTAAAAGGCCATCATCAATCAATGAAAAAGTCATTGACTTTATCTCAAGTTGAAATCAATTCTTCCTTAGCTGAATTTCCAACTGAAGAAGAGGTTTTGAATACTTTTTTGAGTACCGTTAAGCTCTTTTCAAGTAGTAAAGCACATGGTTGTGGTTATATTTCAGTTGAGATCTGCAAAGTGCAGAGTCCATTGCTCATCTAAAAGCTGACTGAAATTTTCTAAGGTATATGGAATGAAGAGGTTATCCCCCTAAAATTAAAGGTTACCTCCATTGCCCATTTCTATAAAGGTAAGAGAAATATGTTGTACTGTGACAATCACAGGGGTATTTCTCTTTTAATTATTTCTGGTAAAATTCTTGCCAGAGCCCTTCTCAAAAGGCCACTCCTTCACCTTGCTTAGAATCAGGCTTCAGAAAGAGTAAAGGAATAGTTAATATGGTATTTACTTCCCAACAAATCCAGGAAAAATACTAGGAACAGAACAGAGGTCTGTATACAAAATTTGTAAGCCTAACCAAGGTCTTTGATAGTCAGTCATGAAGGTTTATGGAAAATTATATTAAACTTTGGTTGCCCAGAGAAATTCATCAGTATTGTACATCAATTTCATGATGACGTACTTTCCAGGTTCTGAACAGTGGACAATACTCTCAAGATTTCCCAGTCACCAACTGAGTGAAAAAATAATATATCCTTGCTCCCATGCTTTTAGCATATTTTAAGCCATGTTATCAAAAGCTTGCACTGAGGATGAACACAGCATCAAGGTCAGCTACTGCACTGATGGTAAATTTTTCAACTTAAAAAGGTTACAAGTCAAGAACAAAGAGGAGGGATATTGGTGCATGAGCCTCTAATGCAGCCTCTGAAGCTGATTTGGAGCAAAATATGAATTGATTCCCTGTTACTTGTAAGAACTTTGGTCAAAAAATTAATAACAAGAAAATACAGGTTCTGTATCAGCCTGCATCACACCCATCCATATGTGGAACAATTATAGCAAATGGAGAAGTTTTGAACACTGTGGACAAGTTCACTTAATTTGGGAGGTACATATTGACTATGAGGTTGACACATATATTACCAGAGCTAGCTCTCTGTTTGGGAGGCTCTGAAAGAATGTGTTAGATAGAAGAGGTATTAGACTGATTACAAACTGAAGGTCTACAGAGGCATTGTGGTGTCTTCATTGCTATAGGCCTCTGAAACATATAGAATCTACCAGCTCCTTATCAGGAAACTGAATCACTTCTATTTAAATTATTTTAGGAAAATTCTGAAGATCAGCTGGCAGGAGAAGATAGGAGACATGGAGGTTGTTGGGGGCTTTTTGTGGGGGGGGGTTGTTTTTATCAAACTAAACTTCCAAGTATTTAAAATTACTATAGAATGCAATATGACCAAAAAAATGTAGATTTTTTTTTAGATTAGGTCCAATGAGGAGATTATTTCCCCTGGGAGTTCAAGAATGCCTCTATTGCCTATCTCTACAATCTCTAGACACAGATTATTTTGTGACTGTGACAGCAGTATTTCTTAGTCATTGTTGACAAGATACTTATCAGAATCCTCCTTAATAAGCTGGTCCTTCAACTCAGAGAGCTAGTGTGATTTCAGAAAGTGTAGAAGATCAATTGATATGTTGTTTGTTGGCCAACAACTCCAAGAAAAATGCCAAAAGTAGAACAGAGTTTTGTAACAATATATTAGATCTGACTAACTCCTTTGAAATTATTAACAATGAAGGCTAGTGAAAAATCATATCAAGATTTGGTTTCCTGGATAAGTTCATCAGTATTGTACATCAATAATGTCAAGATTGCATGCTATCTGGATAGTGGATGATGCTCTCATTATTTCTCCAGTCACCATTGGAGCGAAACTAGACTGTCTTTGCTCCCATGAATTTTAGTAGGATGTTTTCAGTCATGTTAGCAAAACACCTTCACTGAGGACTAACACAGTCACAAAGTTAACTACCACACTGATATTCAATGAATATCATGAATGTAATGAAACCTCTGAAGCTCAATTGAAATAAAGTATGAATTGATTCTTTACTTCTTGTGCTAATTTTGGCCTAACAATTTACAGCATCCAAATATGAAACCATTGGTTACAGAAAATGGAAAAGTTTTGATTACTGTGGATAAGTTCCCTTGCTTTACAGTATATTTTCTATTATCCAGGGAGATATGCATTGATAATGAGAGTAACACACACACACACACACACACACACACACACACACACACACACACACACACAAACACATTGCCAGATTTTATTTCAATGTTTGGAAAAGAAAGAGTGGCTGAAATGAGGTATTAGACTGACTACCCAACTCAAGGTCTGCAGAACATTTTTGCTGACATTATTGTTATATGTCTGTGAAACGTGGACAGGCTACCAGTGCAAAGCCAAGAGACTGAATTTCTTCCATTAAAATTGTTTTAGGAAGATTCTGAAGATCATCTGTCAGGATAAGATAACAGACACTGATATCTTTTCTCTAGCTACACAGCCAAGAATTCAAATATTACTGCAGGGAATGCATCTCCAATGGGGTGACCGTATTGCTTTAAAATATAATTTATACAGAGGTGGCTAGGTGGTTCAGAGGATAGAACACCGGCCTTGGAGTCAGGAGTGCCTGGGTTCAAATCTGACTTCAGACACTTAATAATTACCTAGCTGTGTGGCCTTGGGCAAGCCACTTAACCCGCTTTGTCTTGCCAAAAAAATAAAAAAATAAAATGTAACTTATACATACCCAAACCAGTATTTATGAAGATCTCACATAGGACTAGTGTTTAAGGTGGGAGTAGGGTTAGAAAAGTAATACAAGGACTGTCTCTAGGTTTCTCTTGAGAATTTTGGAATTAATTGTGTAGCCTGGGAGACACTGACATGGGACCATCCAGCAAGGCAGGCCCTCATTAGGGAAAAGAAACATGAGATGTGCAAGTAAGGAGACTCTGACCCATGAACTCTCGAGAAGCATGGAAAAAATTACAGGAAATGATGAGTGAAGAGAGCAGAACCAAGAGAATGCTGTACACATGAATAACAACATTGTGAGTTGATCAACCTTGACGGATGCCACTCCTCTCAACAGTTCAGAGAGCTTGGACAACTCTAGGCGACCTCTCATTGACAATGCTATCTATAAACAGAGGAAGAAAAACAGAAGAGAACAAACAAAACTAGAAAGACACACAGAATCTGAGTTTACACTATATTCACTTTTACAAATTTCTCTTATGTTTTTCCTTTCAATCTCACAATTTTCTTTCTTTTCCCTTAGTCCTAATTCCTTATACAGAAAATAAATAATGTGTAAGCATGTTAAACACAAATGTATATGTACAATATTCACCAGACCATTCACCACTAAGGGGTTGGGGGGGTGGGTAAAAAGGGTGGAAGGAAATTATGTAACTTATAAATATGCATATGCATGTCGATGAATATCAAAAACTTTGATAATGTAATTAGAAAAATAAAATAAAATATCAATTAAAAAAAAAGAACCAGACCCAGGTATTCACATGGAATATCTGTGCCTGATAGACCATTACAACTTCTATTCATCTGATCAATAACTTTTCTCTAATGTAGTGATGTCATATGGGTCTTTGTTAATGAAGGACAAGAACCAGACCAACCAGACCCAGATATTTCTATCCAGCTATTTGTCTATGCATACATCTCTATATATTTTTCAATGTTATTATATTTTTCCAATTATATGTAAAAGGTAGTAAATGTCTTTTTATACTGCGCATTTTTTACACTTCCTTCCCTTCTGTCCCCATGAGAACATGTATTCTAATTTTGGTTATATATGTACAATTAATATATATATATATATATATATATATGTATATACATATATATGCATGATTTTATACATATATACAAATATACATATATGCATGCATACACATGCTTTTATAACTCCCAGAAATCATTGTGGCCATCTCCTTTTTAAAAAAATTATTTATTATTTTTGTTTTACACTTTTACATGTAAAAAGAAGTTGTAACATTGATTGTTAAAATTTTGAGTTTCAAATAGTCTCCCTTTTTGCTACTCCAACCCCTTCCCATTGAGAAAGCAAGCAATTGGAAATACTTTTAAAAAGTGTAGTATTGGAAAATATTTCCATAATAGTCATAATGTGAAAGAAAACATTGACCCTCTCCACCCACCAAAAAAAAAAGAAATCTCAAGAAAAATAGAGTAAACAAAAAGTATGCTGGGGCGGCTAGGTGGCATAGTAGATAGAGCACTGGCCTTGGAGTCAAGAGTACCTGGGTTCAAATCCGGTCTCAGACACTTAATAATTACCTACCTGTGTGGCCTTGGGCAAGCCACTTAACCCCATTTGCCTTGCCAAAAACCTAAAAAAATAAAGTATGCTTCAAATAATATTCAGAAACCATCAATTCTTTCTCTAGGGAATGGGTAGCAATCTTTATCATATATCCTTCAGAGTTGTCTAGGATCACAGCACTATGGAGAAAAGCTAAGTCATTCATAGAAGATCATCCTGCAATATTGCTGTTACTTTGTATACAGTTTATTTCACATTGCATCTGCTCAATTAAGTCTTTTGGGGTTTTATTGAGAGCATCATAACCAATACAACAATTATTTTCAGTTATTCTCTGACTGCTAGGCAACCCCTCAATTTTCAGTTACTGGCCACTAGAAAAGAACTGCTATATGCATCCTTCCTTATACAAATAGGTGCCTTTTCTTTTTGATTGTTATTGCTTTAGGAATACAGACCTGATTATTGCATTACTAGGTCAAAGAGTATGTATAGTTTTGAAGTTCTTTGGACATATTTCCAATTTTTTACAGAATAGTTGAATCATTTCACAACTCCTCCAACTGTACATTTATGTCTAATTTTCCCTACATCACCTCTAACATTTGTAATTTGCCATCTCCTAGATACATTAGAATTATGAAGATTTGTAATGGCCTTCCAGCATGAACTTTTCTAGTCCTAATTTCTACATCAATTTGGAGGGGAAAATCACTTCTCTCTCAATCTCAATTTTTTCATCTCAGAAATGTTAATAATTATGTTTCTTACTTTGCAAATTTTAATTGAAAAAGTGATTTTTAGAATTTGCTTATGATGTGGATATATAGAAAATATTCTCTGATGTAAAATGAGCTATTCAATTTATTTATAATTATGGCTTCCTCCATTAAAATAAGTAAGAGTGGAAGCTATATAATTGTCTACAAATAAACTTTAAGTCAAACTTCAGTAACTTCCAGAAAAGAGATGGGTTTCATTTACTGATTCAACCAAACAACACATATTTATTAAGTGTTGATTTTGTGCAAGTAATTGATTATGTTTTGGGGGATGTATACTAGTGATTTGAAAAATAAAGTTCAATATGAGACAACTTGAGGAAAGTTATGAGACAACTTGAGGAAAGTTATTAGGAATACACCATTTAGGGCCATCACAGATAAATTAATGACATGTACATAGAATTATTTGATCAATAGTATTTTTTTTTCAGTTAAAATGCTGAAACAAGGAGGGGGGATCTATGGAGAACAAGATATTGATTTTCCATTCATCATTTCCACTATCAGAGTCATTTTGGGGTTCATTTTAAATGATGTTTAGTTGTATTTGAGTGTGATTAAGCCCTCTTCAGCTAATTCCAACATATGTAATTACTTTAAAAATGAATACCATTTCTTGTTTACCTACTATACACACAGGGCTAGAATTGGTATAATAGTTTTGAAGAGAAGAATGAGTTCTAAATCCTAAAACTCTCTGTCTCCCTCAGCTCCTTCCCTCAAATACAGTCAATTATCTCTTCTTAAGAATTCTGCTATTATAAGATTTCTCAGAGTTCTCCCTTTTTCCCCTTGCTTTCTCAAAGAAAGGGGTAGAGTTCAGGTGCAGTCCTCAGACATAAAATGGAAGTAGGGATGGTGGTGCTTGAACAAGAGAAGTACAGTTGCAGGTTAGCAACTGGACTGATAAGCTGGATCAGCTGAGTTCAATAGCTTGGAACAGTGCGGAAGGACTTTTCAAGAACTCTTGAGGGTAGTGCCAGGGAGTGACTAAAGAGTGAGGTAAAGCATGACCTAAGGTAATGTCTCTCTACATGTGTCTAGAGGGGTTTTGGATTTTAATTTTACTTTTTGGAGTCAGTTTGACTGGAAGTTAGTCTTTGTTAACACAAGGGAACCTCAATGAATTTTGGGAGGTAGATTCCAAAGTAATTTTGTCTATAATTATTTTAAATGGAATTTCTCTTTCTACCTCTTGCACTTGAACTTTGTTGTTCATATATAGAAATGCTGATGATTTATTTGGGTTTATTTTATATCCTGCTACTTTGCTAAATTTGTTAATTGTCTTTTGTTTTTTGTTTTTTTGTTTGTTATTGTTTTTTAGGTTTTTTGCAAGGCAAATGGGTTTAAGTGGCTTACCCAAGGCCACACTCCTAGGTAATTATTATGTGTTTGAGACCAGATTTGAACACAGATACTCCTGACTCCAAGGTTGGTGCTTTATCCACTATGCCACTATGCCACCCCCGAATTTGTTAATTGTTTCAAGGAGTATTTTAGATGTTTTCCACGGGTTCTCTAAGTATACCATCATATCTTCTGCAAAGAGTGAAAGATTTGTGTCCTCATTGTCAATTCTGATTTCTTCCATTTCTTTTTCTTTTCTTATAGCATGTCTAATAATATATTGAATAGTAATGGTGACAATGGTCATTACCACTGATTTTATTGGAAGTGCTCTGAGTTTATTCCCATTGTATAAAATATTTACAAATGGTTTTAGATAGATACTCTTTAATATTTTAGGACAACTCCATTTATTCCTAAACTTTCTAGTGTTTGAATAGGAATATGTGTTTTCAACATCTATTGATATAATCATGATTTCTGTTGGTTCTACTATTGATACTTTCAATTATAGTTAGTATTTTCCTAATATTGAACCATCACTGCCTATCTGGTATAAATGCTGCCTAATCATGGTTTATTATTCTAGTAATAACTTGCTGTAGTCTCACTGCAAAAATTTGATTTAAGAGTTTTCCATAAATATTTATTTGGGAGATTGAGCTATGATTTTTTGATGGTTGTGGTTCTTCCTCATTTAGCTATCAGTAACATAATGGTGTCATAAAAGATGTTTGGCAGAAATCCTTCTCCTATATTTTATAATAAATTATGTAGAATGGAATTAATTGTTCCTTAAATGTTTGGTAGAATTCACTTCTAATTCCATGTGAACCTAGAGACTTTTCCTTGGGGAGTTTATTGATGGTTTCTTCAATTTTTTTTTCTGAAATGAGGTTATTTAAGTAATTTAATCCCTCTTCTTTTAATCAGGACAGTTTGTATTTTTGTAAATATTCAACCATTTCACTCATCTTATACAATTTATTGGCATACAGTTAAACAAAATATCTCCAAATTATCACTTTAATTTCTTCCTCATTGGTGGTTGGTACACCCTTTCCATTGTTAATACTGGTAATTGTCTACTTTATTGTCCTTTTCATAAAACCAACCCTCCATTTTATTTATGAGATTAATAGATTTCTGGCTTTAAACTTTATTAATTTCTCTCTTGATTTTCAAAACTTCTGATTTGATTTTTAGTTGGGAATCTTTAATTTGTTCTTTTTCTTGCTTTTTTTTAGTAGCACATCCATTGATTTCCTCTTTATTAAATTCATATAGGCATTTAGAGATATAGAGTTTCCCCTCAAAACTGCCTTGACTATCCCATAAATTTCGGGATGATGCCTCATTAGCACCATTTTTTTGGATATAATAATTGATTATTTTTATTATTTGCTATTTGATCCATCCATTCTTAAGATGGATGGATTTTTAATTTTTTTTTAATTTCCACTTAGTTTTAGGTTTATCTTTCCATGACCATTTATTACATGTAATTTTATTGCATCATTATCTGAAAAGTTTGTATTTTTTAAATCTATATTTCTGCATTAGATTTTAAAAAGATTTTTGTGTCCTGGTAGATGTTGAATTTTGGTGTAGGTGTTATGTATTGCCAAGAAAAAGATATCCCATGAAGTTTTTTCAAGAGGTCTATCATATCTAAGTTTTCAAAGATTTGCTTTACTTTCTTAACTTTCTTCTTGTTTCTTTTGCAGTTATATTTATCCATTTCTGAGTGAGGGAGAGTGAGGTCCCCCATTATTAAAGTTTCACTATGTCTCCATATAATTCATTCAGCTTTTCCTCTAGGAACTTGGTTTCTATATCACTAGGTACATGTATATTTTGTAATGATATATCTTCATTACCAATGGTACCTTTAAAGATTTAGTTTCTTTCCTTATCCTTTTCAATGAGATAGATTTTTGCTTTTCCTTTATCTGAGATCATGATTGCTGCTCCTGACTTTTTTATTTCAGCTGAGGCATAATATATTTTTTCTCCAACCTTTTACCTTTACCGTATGTGTATCTCTCTGCTTCAAATGGGTTTTTTATAAACAACATAGTGTAGGATTCTGGTTTTTAATCCATTTTGTTATCTACTTTCATTTTATGGGACAATTAATCATATTCACATTTTCATTTAAGATTACTAATTCATATATATATATATATATATATATATATATATATATATATATATATATATCCCTCCATGCTTTCTCCATTTTTTTCTCTTTCCTTTCATCTTATTCATACTCACCAAAATTTTATTACATTTCCCCTTTGATTTTTCTTTAAAAATGTAGCTTTCAATTTAACTTTTGCCTTCACCTTCCCTTTTATCAGTCCCTTCTTCCCTTATCTTTCCCTTTCCTGATCCCCCCCAACCCTTTCCCTGTAGGTTACTATATTTTTAAATTTTATTTATTTAAGATAATGGGATTAAGAGAGCCTTGCCCAAGGTCAGAAATCTAGGCAATTATTAAGCATCTGAATCCAGATTTGAACTCAGGTCCTCCTGATTCTAGGGTTGCTGCTCCACCTAATTGCCCATGATTAGGATAAGTTTTTAAATCCAACATAGAGTATATCTTATTATCTTTCTAGGCCAAATCTATTGAATAGAATTTACTCAGCTTTCACACTTTCCCTTCTTTCCTATAAAATTATAAATTTTTTTTTGCCTCTTCACCTGGTGTTATTTATTGCTCTAGTTCTATTAATTATCTTCAATCACAGTTTGATTATTTGATTCTTTAATGATGTCATATTGTTGTCAAAGTATCATCACAGATTGATAGCTTCATTGCTTGATAATCTGCATTGTCCCAAATTACATCCAATTATTATTATTATAATCATTTTTTATCTAAACCCCTTTTCCAGTACCACATAATACTCCTCATGAGCCAAAGTATCATCTGAAGCCAAATCGTTTCTTGTATTATTAGTACCCTTATCCCACATCTATTTTCTCTCACCCTTTACACCCCCTCCATTTTACATAATCCCTTGTTATATGAAGCAGGACCTACTTTCTGTCACAGTTTACCCCCCCTACACACACACACGCACATGCACACACACACACACACACACACACACACACACACACACACACACAAACACACAAATATCCAGGGTACTTAACCCCTTGTTAAGTGAAATGTGAATTAAGTCAAACCCTGATCTAATTAACTGAAAGTCCCTTAAAAATCTCTAAGGACTGGGAGACTCTGAAGGTCACACATTAGAACTGACAAATGATTGTAAGTTAAGGAGACACAGAATCAGGACCACCCATTTTATGACACCTTATTAGACAAAGTGCTAAACTTTTGTCAACACAGAATAAATACAGTGGGTCAAAGGATGAGACATTTACCTTTAAAGTTATCACCCCTAATTTGCATCAGGGTTTTCTGTCTAAACATCGTGAACTCATCTTGGAGCTCTTCAATGGAGAGACAAAACTCAAATATACCCATATCCATTAGGGTCATTTGCTTTAATTATCCTAAGGTAAGTAAAGTTACCAAGAAGTAGAAGTGTTATATCTTCCCTTTTGGGGCTTATACAATTTGATGATCTTGACCAACATTTGTTTTGTTTTGTTTCATTTTGTTTTTTCCTTCCCCTTTTCATTTACCCTTTCATGCAATGCTTGAGTTGATTGATACTTGGCGATTGAATTCTGTCTTCAGTTCTGCTCATTGTATAATGAAATTCTGGAAGTCCTCTATTTCATTGAACTTTAATCTTTTTTCCTGACATTATATAATGAATTTTTCAGGGTAGTACATTCTGGCTTATAATACCAAGTCCTTTGCTCTCCAATATATGGCATTCCAGGTATTCTTATCCTTCAGTGTTGAAGCTGATATGTACTGTGAGAGTTTGATTTTGTTTCCATTTTATTTGAACTGTTTTCTTTTTTTACTGCTTGCAATATGCTCTCCTTTATTTGAGAGTTCTGGAATTTGGCTATAACAGCCCTTGCAGTTTTTATCCTGGGGTCTCTTTCTGTTGGGGTTCTGTGGTATTTTTCAATGGTTATATTGTTTTCTTGTTCTTGAAAATTTAGATAGCTTTCCCTTATAATTTCCTGCATGACATTTTCTAGGTTCTTTTTTTTATTGTAGGCTTTCTATAATTCTGATAATTTGTAGATTTCAAGGAAACAGAGGAATTTCAAATGTTCCTGTTGAAAGGACCAGAAATTAACAAAACATTTCATCTTCAAATACAGGACTCAAGTGAAGCATAGAAAGAGTGGATGGGAAGTATAAATTATGAGGATTTTAATTATGTTGAATTGAGTATATTCCTGGATGAGAAGATGATACTGATAATAATCATATAAACCTTCTCATTCTTAGAACAGTTAGGAGTTTTATAGTCAAGACACAGGAGCAAGCTTCATTTGAAGTTATAACATTTTAAAAATGGAGCCAATAGGTGAAAAGGAAAGTACTGGGAGAGAGGAAAGGAGAGATAGAATAACCTAAGATATTTCATGTAAAGAGCCAAAAAATAGGTTTTGCAATGGTATGGAAGGGGGGGAGGTAAGGGGAATGAAAGAGTCTTCATTCTTATTGGCAATGGCTCAGAAAGGAAAATACATATATATATATATATATATATATATATATATATATATATATAGATAGATAGATAGATAGATAGATAGATATGAAAATATATATGAAAATATATATGTATATATATGTATATATATTGTATACATGTATTAAATTGTATATATATGTATATATATTAAATTTTGTATATATATATATTTAATAGGGCAAATAAATCTAGAAGAAAATGGAGATAAATGAGTTGGGATAAAGGGGATAAGGGGTAGGGAGGGAGGAGGTAGGGAATGAAGAAGAGGGTAGATCATGAGAGAAGATAGTCAGATATAATATATTTTCTTTTTTTACTTTTTACAAGGTGGTGGGTTTGGATGAACTGTCCGGAACCATGGGGCTGGGTGGTTGCTCAGTCTCTGGGGTGGGATAGGGCAAAGTGTCTGTCTGCTGTGGCACACTTTTGAAGAGGGACAGAGTGACAGGAGAGAGAAAATATAATAACTGGTAGTGGGGAGAAATGAATGGAGGGAATTACAATCAGCAAAATCAACTGCAGAAATATAAAGAAGTAACTTCTCTGATGGACTTATGATAAAGAATGCTATACAGCCTAGAGACAGAGCTGATGGTATCAGAACACAGACTGAAGCACATATATTTTCTCTTTCTTTCACTTTATTGCACTTTGGGTTTTTTATTTTTGTGGGGGAAGGGGGATTATGCTTATTCTTGCAACAGGACTATTTTAGTAATATGTAAATAAATTGAAATATAAATTAAAAAAGAAAAAATAAACCCAATCATTAAGAAAAAACAAAAAGATTGATTATCAACCCCATGTTGCTATAATGATATACACTGTTCTTCTGGTTCTGCTCTTCTATCTCAGCAATAGTTCATGCAAATCCTTACAGGCCTCTCTGAATTCTCATCTATCCTGGTTTCTAAAAGAACAATAGTGTTCCATAATGTAATATACTATACTTTGTTCAGCTATTTCCCCAATTTATGGACATTCACTCAATTTCCAATTCTTTGCCACCAAAACCAGAACTGCTATGAATACTTTTTTCTACAAATGATGTTTTTACCCTTCCTTATGATCTCTTCAGAGTATAGACCCAGTTAGTAGTATTGTTGGATCAAAGGGCATGGGCAGTTTTATTGACCTTTGGGCATAATTCCCCATTGCTCTCCAGAAAGTTTGGATGATTTCACAGCTTTAACAACAATTTATTAAGTGTCCCAGATTTCCCACATCCTTTCCCACATTGATCATTGTTCTTTCTGGTGATATTGACCAGTCTGAGTGATGTGAGGTGGTACCTCAGAGATGCTTTAATTTGCATTTCTCTAATAAATAATGATTTAGAACAAATTTTATATGACTACAGATCGTTTTGATTTCCTCATCTTTAAATTGCCTCCACAAGTTGTCATTTGGGGAATGGAAGAACAAACTTCTTTCTTTAGTTTAATTATTTTATATTATTACAATAATCTTGTTTTTAGAGTATACATAAACCCAACTCCCTCCCCCAAAAAAGATGAGAAACCTCAAGAATATTGAGAGAGGAAAAAATGTACTTCTGTCTGTAGTCAGACTCCGATGACTCTATCACTGTGATGAATTGCCTTCTTTATCATGAGTCCACCGGAGAAGTTGCTTCAATATTTTTTCCAAAATTGCTATTACTACCTGTATTTCCCTTCACTCTATTCCTTTATGTGGGTACACAGGATATTCTAACAGCCATGACACAAATCATCTCCAAGTAAACCGCCACCTGGACAGTCTCAGGAGCTGACTTGCCTACCTGAGAGATAAGGTGAGCCGGAGTGCTTGGGAGCCAGAGTCCTTGGGAGCTGGACATTCCACCCCACTGACCAAGGGCACTAGACACAACTGTGCCTTATTATCTCCTCCCTAATGTACCCTCCCATCCTGTAGTGCAAGACACTGCAAGTAAACACCGCTTATATCCCTCACAATTACCTCATTATTCTTTGTTCTACCCCGGAAGGCCTAACAGTATATATGTAATAGCTAAGCAATAATAAAATTGAGCTGGAGGCATAAGGCAGTAGTGTCTTGACTCCTTATTCTCCCCTCCTGGAGGGAGGTCACCACTGTGGGCCCCAAGGAAGCAAGCCACAACAAATGGTGTCGAAATTTGGGATCCCCATGAAGGACACTTCAGGACTCACACTCCTTGCTGGCCAAGGTAAATGCCCCATTTGGGCTGGTCTCTTGATGGTCCCCTGCCCCAGTGGCCCAACGGCTATTAGAGCTCCCTGTAGTCCCTTATCCTAATGGTGAATCTTCTCCCTTCTTCCCAAGATACACAAATACGGGTTCTTAAACAACTCCTAAGTTCCCTTTGCCTGAAATGCACTGAAAAAGAATGTAAGTTGAAGCTGGTCACATCCTGGATCCTGATGTTTGGGGGTGTGTTTTGACACTTGCCAGCAGAGCTGAGGTCTGTGGTGACTATTCTCCCCCGCTGCCCTTCTATACTATTGTCACTGCAATACATGCCTGCCTTTCAGGGACAGAGGAAAAGCCTCAAGATATTTTATAGGCAGCTTTAGATGCAGAAAAGGCCAAAGTGGAGAGCCTGTGCCACCTCACTGAGGTCCACGATGAGGGCACTCAAACTGATGAAAAATCCACTCACCCCGCTCCTCCTAAGCCTTCCCTGGATCTTCCACCTGACAAACCACCCCCCTAAAGCCTCCTCTTCTTTACCCTTAGTTGCCTCGAGAAGACGGCTGGATCCAGCCTCCCCTGAAACATCAAGATGCTCCCCCTGCCCCCTCAGCAGCAGCTAATGACTTCACGGATGCCTGTCAGATCAGCGATTTTTGCTGGGTCTATTGGTAATCATTACCCGTCCTCCCCTCTCCTCTGGGGGATTTCAACACTCCCCTCCAGCTCCTCTTCTCCTTTCCCTCCCCCAACCCATTCCACAGGCTTATATAGCCTTTACAGATGCAAACAGAAATCAGCTGGGCTAAGTAATCTACAGTGGAGCTCTCACACCCAGTCTGTGCAACTGGCAGAATTGCAAGCCCTAGCCTTAGTCCTTGCCCTCTTCCTTTCCTCCCCCATTCTAATGCAAGGGAGAGGGTTTGCTTGTGTTTTTCCCACAGATTGCACTGCCCTGCTGTAGATTCCAGACCCTCTGATCCAACAAGCAGCAGCAGCAGCCCCCAGACCACCTAGCTCTGTAGCAGCCCAGATCAAAGGAATGCAAAGAATGTCTCTAAACAACAGTAGATGAAACCTCAGAAGCAGAGACTGAAGGGGGGGGAAGATGAACCCCCAACCTCTCCGCAGCACTCCAGGGCGAGTTCCTCACTTTGGCAAAAAGAGCTATGGACTTTAAACCTAGAGGACACTTGTCTCTTCACCAACTCCTTGTTCCTATGTTACCCCCAAAGCATGTGTGACCCCTCAGTGCGCACTTATCCCCTCCCCCAGATTCTTTTATGATGCATCTCCTTTCCCTGCTCTATTTGCCAGTAACAGAACTGCAGGTCTAACCACATTCTCACCAGAAGAACTAGCATCCACACCGTATCCCAAGACTCAAAGTTTCCTATTCTGCTGGTCCTTTGCATATCCATACTGGGTCCCACTAACCCACTCATTCCAATTGGACCTTTTTGCCTTTGACTCCTCTACT
The DNA here is from genome assembly GCF_037893015.1 of Macrotis lagotis. Taxonomy (NCBI): domain Eukaryota; kingdom Metazoa; phylum Chordata; class Mammalia; order Peramelemorphia; family Peramelidae; genus Macrotis; species Macrotis lagotis. The sequence goes on along the minus strand of NC_133658.1, from coordinate 203,070,539 downwards.
ATGAGGATCAAACTCCACACCCCTCCCTGCCCCTTTCTCCCTGACACTGGACACTCCCCCACCCTTCTTGTCTCCACAGATCCCCTGGACCCCATGTCAAAAAGCCCCTGTATGTTTCCCGTTGTTTATTGTGTTTATTACTATTTTTTGGTGTTTATTATGACTATCCAGGTCCCCCAGCCTTAAATGAAAAACAAGGGGGATATGTGGGTACACAGGCTATTCTAACAGCCATGACACAAATAAAATCCAAGTAAACCACCACCTGGACAGTCTCAGGAGCTGGCCTGCCTCCCTGAGAGATAAGGTAAGCAGGAGTCCTTGGGAGGCAGAGTCCTTGGAAGCTGGACATTTGGCCCCACTGACCAAGGGCACTAGACACAACTGTGCCTTATCATCTCCTCCCTAAGATAACCCCCCATTGTGTAATGCAAGACGCTGCATGTAAACATTGCTTGCACCCCCCACAATTACCTCATTATTCTTTGTTCTACCCCGTAAGACCTAACAGTATATATGTAATAGCTAAGCAATAATAAAATTGAGCTGGAGGAATAAGGCAGTAGTGGCTTGACTCCTTATTCTCAGCTCCCCTCCTGGAGGTAGGTCACCTCTGTAGGCCCCAAGGAAGCAAGCCACAACACCTTTACATGCTTATTTATTTTATACTCTGTCTTCTTTCATCCTGTCCCTGTTCAAAAGTGTATTATATCTGAGTACCTTCTCCCACAATCTTCCCTGTCTTATATCACTTATTCCCACCTTCCCTCTTCCCATTCCCCTTTATCCCATCCATTTACTCTCATTTTTCTCTATGTTAGGAGAGCTTTCTATACCCAATTAAGTTGTGTATGGTATTTTCTCTCTGAGCCATTTTTGCTGCGAATGAATACTCAGTCGTTCCCCCTCACCTTCCTCTTTTCCATTCCATTGAAAAAGCTTTTTCTGGACTCTTGTGTGAAAAATCTTAGTCCCTTATTCCTCTGCTTTCTCTTTTTCCCCGCCATTTTACTTTATCCCCTTAATTCCATACTCCATAGTTTACTATATTATGCCATTATTTTCAACTCCTTCCTATGCACTATATATATATATATACATATATATATATATATGTATATATATATATATACATACATATATATATATTCCTTCTACCTTTACTTATAGATGAGAAAATTCATATGAGTTATCAGTATTGTCTACACAAGCAGTTCAACATCATTAAGTTCCTAATATTTAGTCCTTCCTGTCTTCCCTCTCTTTCATTCACCTGAGTGCTGTACTTGGAGATTAAACTTTCTGTTCAGCTCTGGTTGTTTCAATAGAAATGTCTGAAAGTCCCCTGTTTCATTGAAAATCCATCTTTTTCTCCTGAAAGAGGTTGGTCAGTTATGCAGGGTAGTTGATTCTTAGTTGTAAAAACTAGATCTTTTGCCTTTTGGAATATCATATCCCAAGCCCTATGAGCCCTGAATGTAGATGCTACCAGATTCTTTGTAATACTATTGAGCTATGATAGTTGAATTGTTTGTGTCTGGCAGCTTTTAGCATTTTCTCTTTGACTTGGAAGTTTTTGAATTTGTCTATAATATTCCTGGAAGTTTTCCTTTTGAGATCTCATTCAGGAGGTGATTAGTAAATTCCCTCAATTTCTATTTTACCCCATGTTTCTAGGATCTCAGGGAAATTTTGCTGTATGTTTTCTTTGAAAAAAATGAAGTCTAGGCTCTTTTCCTGGTCATGACTTTCAGGTAGCTGAATAGTTTTTAATTTATCTCTTCTAGATTTGTTTTAGAGGTTGGTTGTTTTTCCAATGAGGTATTTCACAGTTTCTTCTAATTTTCAATTTTTTTGGAAGTATCATTTATTACTTTACTAATTTATTTATTTCTAACAAAGTCATAGGCTTCCTTTAGTTCCATTCTGCATTGAAAGGAGTTATTTCCTTCAGAGAGAGTTTTATGTCCTTTTCCAGCTGGCCAATTCTGCTTTTCAAGGCATTCATCTCCTCATTTGCTTTTCGTATTGGTTTTTCCATTGGTCCTAAACTGGTTTTTAGTATATTATTTTCTTCACTATTTTTCATATTTCTCTCACCAAGCTGCTGATTTAGATTTCATGATTTATCTTCATTGCTCTAATTTCCACTCCCAATTTTCCTCTAACTCCCTTAATTGATTCTCAAAGTCTTTTTTGAGTTAATCCATAGGTTGAGACCATTTATGATTTCTCTTAAAGGTATGGGGTACAGAAGCTTCGATTTTGTCATCTTCTGAGCTTCCATGGGACCAAAGTAATTTTCTATGGTCTGATTATTCTTTCTCTTTTGTTTTGCCATTTCCTCAGTCTATGACTGATTTACCACAGTTCCAAGGCTTTGCGGGGTTTTGGGGACAGCCATAGGGACTTTGATTTCTCTAAGGACTTATGAGAGGCTCTGACTGTTCTTTTGACTCTGCTCTGGTATGTGAATGACCACAGGCTCTTCCCTCTACCCTGGAGCTGTGAAGGATTGTCCCTGCTCAGCTATGGTGTTGTGGAGGCCCAGCTTGTAATCTGGATCAGAGTGTAAGCAAACAGCTGAGTCCTGCCCCAGGGAGAGCAGAGACCTTTGCAGTCTCCCTGCACTCGCTTACAATCTGGGTTGGGCTCTGGAGGTATGGACTGACTTCCCTGATTCCTACTGCAGGTTCTTGCCACAGGACTGCCCTAAGGCTGACACTGGCTCCACACTCACTCTGGTGTGGCAGAGTTCTCTCACTACCCCTTCAATATGATCCCAGTGATACAGGGGCCTGGAGGTCTGGAAAGCATCCCTTCTGCCATGGATACAGGTGCCCCCAGGTAGGTACATGACCTGGCTGCACTGCAGGTGTATCTGCAGCTGTGCTCCCAACAGCTTTTTCCAACCCCCATTACCAGAGGAGCAGACCTTTCCTGTGGAACTTCTGATTTGTCTTGGACTGGGAAATTGTATCACTCAGTCTTTCTGTGGGTTCTACCCCTCAAAATTTTATCTAGAGTCATAATTTCATGGCTTGTGGATTGGGGGGGATCAAGTTTCTGGGAATTCCTGCCTTCACATCTCCATCTTGTCTCCAACCTGAACAAGCTTCTTAACAAGATTGGGATCCACAAAACCCAGAGAAGAACTTAGGTGAAAAATATATACCACAAGATGTGTCCCAAGGGAATGAGGGTGAACCACACAGATGGCAGAGAGCCAGGTGAGGGGGAAGCAGGTTGAGACCCAGGGACTAAACTGAGTACAGTTGAAGAAGCATTTACTGTGTTCATGGCAGGAGGGAGAGCTCCAGCATAGAAGCCTGCACTGTGTGGAGCCAGAGAGCTCCAGCACAGCAAGTAGACATTGATCTGGTCAACTCTGCTGGTCTGTAAGACCATGGCCACAAGGCACCAAGTTTTCAACAAATTCCTCCTGTTTCCAGTTGAGTCCCCTCCCTGTCCCATTCCTGTGGGGAAAAGTGACTCTTTCTAGAACACAGTAGCAGCCTCACCTCCCCCCATACCACCAGGTGAGAGCAGCAGATCTCCCCCAGTGCTGATAGAGAATTAAGGAGATTAATTATATTGCCCAAGGGTCCATATACCTTTGTGCAAGGATAAACTATATCCTGCTGCTCCCTCCACCCTCTCCAGGCCTAGGGAGTGAGCCACCAAGCAAGGTCACAGACAGTCTAGAGAAAGTGTCTAGTATCTCCTATTGGCAGGCCCACTTGGAGTTACCAAGCCCAGTAAACAAAACTTTTAAAGATTTCAACAGGAAAGGACTGTGAACCAGTCCCTCTCCTAATAAAAAATGCTAGGGAAAGGACCCTAGATGAAGAAAGAGCAGCATAAAGCAGGGTCTATTGAATGTTTCCTTGAAAACAAGGATCTTAACTCAGAGAGAACTACATCCTCAGATGGCAATATGTATTGGTCTCCAGCCCAGAAAGACTTTTTAGAGGAGATCAGGAAGGAGTTTAAAAATCAAATGGAAAAACTAGGTGAAAAAATACAAGAGAGAATTAACATTTTGTTATAGAAAATTATCATCTTGCAACAAGAGTATGAATATACAATTGGAAAAGTGTAAAAAAGAAAATAAGTCTCTCAAAAATGCAATTAGACAAATTGAAACCTCCTTCAAAAATAGAATTGACTAATTGGAAAATGATTTGCAAATAGTAAATAACAAAAATTGTTCTCTAAAAAGTTATTGAAATCTATGGAAATTAATGACTCCATGAGACAATAAGAATCTGTTAAATAAAACCAAAAAAAAACCCAAAAAATAGAAACATGATTGACAAATCAACTGACCTGGAGAATAGATACAGAAAAGATAATTTAAGAATCATTAGGCTTCCTGAAAACATTGAGGAGAAAAAAACCTGGTCTCCGTCCTTTAGAATATAGTGAAGGATAATTGCCTTGATAGTAAGAAATCAGAGAACAAAATAGTTATTTATAGAATACATCTATACTTTCTTGAAAAGGATCCCAAAAGGAAAACAAGAAGGAATATTGTGGCCAACCTCCAGAACTATCAGATAAAAGAGAAAATCCTGCAAGCCATCAGAAAGAAGCAATTCAAATACCAAGGAGGTACAATAAGGATTACACAAGATGTGGTTGCATCAACATTGATGGAAAGAAGGGTCTGGAATAGGATATTCCAAAGAGCAAGTGAACTTGGAATGCAGTCAAGAATTCACTATCTGGCAAAATTTAGCCTTTTCTTCTAGGGGAAAAGATGAACATTTAATAAAATAAGAGACTTTTAACTTTTCCTGATGAAAAGACCAGAATTAAATAGAAAATATTGACTTCAAATAGGAGAGTCAAGAGACATATGGAAAGGTAAATAAGAGAAAAGGAGAAAAAAAAAACCTGCTATCCAACAAAATGAAACTGGCTATATCCCCACATGGGAGAAAGATTCTAATAACTCTTTATAATAATATCTCTATTAGAGAGAATATACTTAGCCAGAAGTAATGGACACTCATGACATGTCAGTGATTCTAATAGAAGAAGTTAAAAAAAATATCTCCTTAAAAAGGAGGATCAGTAAAGAGATTGGAGGACAGAAGAGATTGAATGGGGCAAATTACATCATATGAAGAGGCACAGAGAATCTATTGCAACAGAAGGGAAGAAGAAGGAGCTGAGGTGAGAACTGCCTGAATCTCACTCTCATCAGATTTAGCTCAAAGAGGCATTAACACAGACACACACACACACACACACACACACAAACACACACTCAATTAAGTTGAGAAATTTATGTTACCTTTCAAGAATTAAGAAGGGAAAGAGGTGGGAGAGGATGAAGGAAAAAAAAGAACTAACAGAAGGAAGGGAAGGGAGAAGTAGAAGCAAAGGGGAAAGAAAGGGGACAGGGATTGGATACAAGGGGGAAAACACACTGAAGGTGGTGATATTCCTGAAACAAAATAGGGGGGAATCTGGAAACAGTGAAAATATGGGAAAATACAAACAGAGGGAATCATGAGGGCAATAAAAATCCACAATTATGACTCTGAATGTGAATGGTATGAACTATCCCATAAAACATAAGTGAATAGCATAGTGGATTAAAAACCAGAATCCTACAGTGTGCTGCTTTAAAGAAGCTCATTTGAAGCAGAGAGATTCTAATGGAGTAAAGGTAAAAGGCTGGAGCAGAATATATTATGCTACCACTGAAGTGAAAAAGGCAGGGGTAGTAATCTTTATCTCAGACAAACCAGCTGCAAAAATAGATCTCATTAAAAGAGATAAGGAAGGAAACTATATTCTCCTAAAAGTTACCATAGGCAAAGAATAAATTTGCATACTAACTACGTATGTACCAACCTGTATAGCATCCATAGCCATAGAGGAGAACATGAATGAGTTAGAGGAAGTCATAGACATCAAAATTCTACTGGTAAGAGACCTCAGCATCCCTCACTCAGAATTTGATAAATTTTGCTATAAAATAACCAAGATAGAAGTTATGGGGGTAAATAGAGTGTTAGAAAGCCTAGACATAATAGAAATTTGGACAAAAATGATTGGAGATAGAGAGAAATATATACCTTTTTTTTCTGCAACACATGTCCTAATGCATAAAATGCTCATAATCATATACAAAAAGACAGAAATGAATACTTTCTTTTCAGACAATAATGCAAGAAATATCATATGCAATAATGGGCCATGGATAGATAGACTTAAAACCAATTGGAAACTAAATAACCTCATTTTAAAGAATGAGTGGATCAAACAACAAATTATAGATAGAATTAATCATTTCATCCTAGACAATGACAATAATAAGACAACATACTGAAACCTATGGGATATACCCAATGCAGTTTTTAGGGGATATATTTTTTTCTCTAAACACTTACATGAATGAAATAGAGAAGAGGAAATCAATAAACTAAGCATACAACTAAAAAAAATCAGAGAAAGAACCAATTGAAAACCCCCAATTAATACCATTATAAATTCTAGAAGTTGATGAGGAAATTAATAAAATCAAAAGCAAAAACATTGAACAAATAAATAAAAACAAGACTTGGTTTTATGAAAAAAAGCAATAAGATAGATTGAATTTTAGTTATTTTGTTTTGCAAAAAGGAAGAAGAAAACTAAATTACTAGTATCAAAAATGAAAAAGATGAATTCAACACCAATGAGAAGGAAATTTAAGTAATAATTCAGAACTATCTTGCCCAACAGTATGCCAGTAAATTTGTGAAATAGACAAATGTTTACAACATATAAGATGCCCAGGTTAAATGAATAGTAATGTATATACCTAAATAATCCTGTCTTAGGAAAATAAATTTGCAATAAATTCATCAATGATCCCCCTAAGAAAAAATCTTCATGGTCAGATGAATGCAAAAGTAAATTGTCTCAAAGATTTACAGTAAAATTAGATCCAATTCTATATGAACTCTATGGAAAATTAGGGGAAGATGGAATGCTACCAAATTCCTTCTATGAATCCAGTATGATGCTGATACCTAAATCAGGAAGAGTAAAAATAGTGAAAGAAAATTATAGATGAATTTCCCTAATGAATATGGATGCAAAACAGTTTAAATAAAATCTTAACAAAGGGATTACATCAAGTCATTAGTAGAATAATATACTATCACTAAGCAGAAATTATTCCAGGAAAGCAAGGCTGGTTTAATATTAGGAAAACTGTCAACATAATTGCCTATATCAACTACAAACCTAAAAGAAATCATATGATTAAATCAACAGATGCTGAAAAAGCCTACAACAAAACACAGCACCCACCCTCACTAATAATACTAGAGAACATAGGAATGAATGGGTTTTTTCATAGAATAAGTAGGATGTATCTGAAGCCATCAACAACCATTATGTGCAATAAGCTAGAGCCATTCCCAATAAGATTGGGGCAAAACAAAGATTTCCAATATCATCACTACTATTCAACATTGTATTAGAAATGTTAGCTTCAGCAATAAGAGAATAAAAGCAAATTGAAGGAATTAGAATTGAACAGGAAGAAACAAGACACTCATTCTTTGCAAATATCATGATGATATTCATAGACAACCCTAAAAAATTATCTAAAATATTTGAAACAATTAGAAACTTGAGCAAAGTTGCAGGATATAAAATAAACCCACATAAATCCTCAGATTTCTATATATTACTAGGAAGATACAGCAGCAAGACTCAAAGGAGAAATCCCAATTGAAATAACTTCATACGTTATAAAATACTGAGCAGTCTACCTACTCTGGCAGACTCAGAAATGCTATGAAAACAACTACAAAATACTTTTCACACAAATATAATTACATTTAGGTAACTGGACAAATATCAACTGCTTATGGATAGGCTGAGCTAATAAAATAAAAATGATAATTCTACCTAAATTAAACTAATTATTTAGTTCCATACCAGCTAAAATTCCAAAAAAATTATTTTAGTGAACTAGAAAAAAATTGCAAGTAAATTCATATGGAGAAACAGAATCTAGAATATTAAAGGATTTAATGAAAAAAATACAAAAGAAGGCAGTTTAGCTTTACCAGACCTAAAATTACGTTATAAAGTATTAGTCTTCAAAACTCCCTGGTATTGGCTAAGAAATAGAGTAGTGAATCAATGGAATAGACTAGGTACAAAGGAGATAGCAGGAAATAATTACCAAAATCTGCTTTTTTGTTAAACCCCAAAATCCAGCTTCTGGGAGAGGAATTCAGTCTTCAATAAAAGCTGTTGGGAAAATTGAAAGATAGTATGGCAGAAACTTGGATTGGACTAACATCTCAAACACTATACCAAGATAAGATCAAAACAGTTGCAGGATTTAGACATCATAAACACTATTATAAACAAACTAGGAAAAAATGAATAGATTACTTGTCAGATCTATGCAAAGAGAAGCAGTTTATGAGAAGGAAGATATAGAGAACACCCTAAAAACAAACTGGATAGTATTGATTACATTAAATAAAAAAGCTTTTGCACAAACAAAACCATTGTAAGGAAGATCATAAGAAATGTAGTAAACTGGGGAAATTTTTTGCAACTAGTGTTTCTGACAAAGAACTTATTTCTAATATATATGTATAGACATTATATATATATATATGTATATATATATATATATATATATATATATATGAGTGATATGAAAAAAATGCTCTAAATCAGTACTGATTAGAGAAATGCAAATTAAAGCATCTGGGAGGTACCACCTCATACGTCTCATATTGGCCAATATGACCAGAAAGGACAATGATCAATGTTGGAAGGGATGTGGGAAATCTAGGACACTAATGCATTGTTGATGCATCTATGAACTGATCCAACCTTTCTGTAAAGCAATTTGGTATTATGCCCAAAGGACAATTAAAATGTGTATTACCTTTGCCAGTACTGAGTCTATACCCTGAAGAATTCATGGAAAAATATTAAAAACATCACTTGTACAAAAATTTTCATAGAGATCTGTTTATTATGGAAAAAATTGGAAATTGAAGGGAAGACCATCAATTGGGAAATGGCTAAACAAATTGTGATATATGTATGTTATGAAACACTATTGTTCTATTAGCAACCAGGAGGGATAGGATTTCAGAGAAGCCTGGAAAGACTTGCATGAATCGATGTTGAGTGAGATGAACAGAACCAGAAGAACACGGTACACTCTAACAGATACTTGTGTGATGATCAACCTTGATGAACATGCTCATTCCATCAGTGCAATAATCAAGGACTATTTTAGGGTATCTGTGATAGAGAAACAACTGTGGGGTTTCAACAAAGACCAAAGATTATTACCTTCAATTTTAAAGAAGTTTTCTCATGTACTATATAATTTTATTATTTCTAATATTTTATTTCTACCTCAAGGTTATTTTCTCTCTTAACACATTCAGTTTTGATCACTGCATGCCATGAAAACAATGTAAAGATTATCGGATTATCTTCTGGGGATGGGGGGGAAGGAAACAGATTGTTATGGAAAAATTGTAAAATTCAAAACCTTACAAAAAATAATAGAAACTTCTATTGTATATAACTGGAAAACAAGCAAAATAAAGGAATGAGAAAGAAAAAAAGAAATAATGAGAAGGATATTTTGAGAAAAATCTGAGATTTACATGAAAACATGATGGAAAATGCATTGAACAGAATCAGGAGAATATTGCATGCAGTAATTTTGCAGAGTAATCATCTGTAAATGAATTCTCAGCAATACAATTCCTAAGAACTTCCTGAGACCTCATAATGAAAAATGTTAATTATTTCTGGAAAAAGTATTGATGATGTCTTATTGGAAAATGAAATATATCTTTGATTTTCACTACATAACTAATATGGAAACATGTTTTACATTGCTACGCATGCTGTATCAATTTCTTTGTCACTTCAGGTGGGGAAGAAAAAGTGAGCTAATTTGAAATTAAAAAGGTTATATGGCTAATGTTAAAATTGTTTTTACATGAAATTGGAGGGAGTACAAAATATTATTTATTAATATTATAAATTTTATTTTAAAAATTATTTAAGGCAATGGGGTTAAATACCTTGTCTAAGGTCACACACCTAGGCACTTATTAAGTGCCTGAGGCTGTGTTTGAATTCAGGTTCTCTTAACTCCACAGCCAGTGCCCTTTCCTCTATACTACTTATCTGTCCTATAAAATATTACGTTAAAAAGTGTTTCATTCATCCAACCAGGATAAGTCAGTGTGCCTTGGCCTCAAATATAGGGTTAATTCTTTTTACTTGAGACTGGTTCTCTGTGTGCCATAGGATTTGAAAAAAATATATGCTCCACTTAATTACTTTCCACTCTGTAGCCCAGGGTGATACAAGAAAGCAGGAAGTGGTTTTGTCTCTCATATGTTAGGGTATTAAACTTGTGTATTTTTGCAATTATACCTTTTGAAGCAGATAGTTCTGTGTGAAAAATCTCAAGGACTGTTAGTAGCTCAATGCTACTGGTTGCAAAAGCCCTGAACTAACACAAAGAGATTACTAGGGGCTAAAATCATTTGCAGAGAACTTAGACACCCCTTGCCTCCACAACCCAATACTATTCTGTAGTATTAAAAGTGGATATAATATGGTAGCCTCAGCTGGTAGGAGCCAGTGTAGTAGGAATTATATATTCTATGAGCAATGGAGAGTTAGTAAAGATTGTAGAGCAAGAAAGTAATGTATGTAGTTCTGTGTCTTTGAAAAATTATTTTGTGGTTCTTTGGAGGATGGGTTGGAAAGAAGACAATTTGAAACTTTCAACTAGAATGTTTCTAAAACTGTACATTCAAGAAGTGATGATAAGATATACATGGGGAGTAACTATGAGAACAGAGAATATTATGCATTTGAAAAATATTTTAACAGGAGAATCTACAAACTTTGGCAACTAATTTTAAAAGGGGGATTCAGGTGAATGAGGGATAATTCTAAGTTTATAAACACTAGGTGATAAGAAGGAGCATAATATACTCAATGGCAATATGTTATTTTTGAAGAGGAATAAGATTTGGATGGGAGATAACATGAGATAAATCTGGAAAAGTAGATTAGAAACAAATTTTAGTGGCCTTCAAATTCCACTCAAACAATGGAAAAAATAAAAAATTACTAAAAATTCTTGAACAATGGAATGGCATAGTATGACTTGGACTTCAGCAATATTAAGACAATTCAATGGAGTATGAATTATAAGAGAGACTGATTATCACACATGCAAATAAGAGGATAAAGAATGATTCTTACTAGAAGCAATGAAAATTTAAACTAAAATATTGGCCATGTGAATAAATAAAAGAAGATATATGTGAAAAATATTATAGAAGTAAATTTATTAAGAAGTATGATAAGTGATGTGAATAATTTTAGCTGATACAGGAAAATTTAGGTTTGGGGAACAGCATAAGCAGAATTTAAAGCATATTGAAGTATAGTGTATGTTTATGTAATAGCCATGTGAATATGTCCAGCATAAGTCAATCTAGGACTAGTTATATACTGATAGAATTATATTCAATTTTTCTACATGGGCTAATTTCATCTATAGCAGGAGATGAGATCATTAAAATTGACATCATAAAGAAGGAAAAAATGGATTAAGGATAGAATATTGTGTATTGCTTACAATTAGAGGAACAGGAAATGACTGACAATCCAGTAAAGGAAATTGAGAGAAGAACCAATAGATAATAATCCCATATTCTCAGGAAAGAATAGTATCTAATTCTTGTAGGCAACCATGAAAAACATAAAATGCCCTACAAATATGTTCTCATTTAATTCTCACAACAATCCTATGAGTAAGGTATTATTTTGATCCCCATTATAATCCTCATAATGCAGGAAAATGAAATTGGCAGAGATTTATTGATTTTATCAGTGGGTCACATGGTTAGTAAGTGTCCAAGATGTGATTTAAATTTATCCTGTTGACTCTCCACATTTGCAATACTTACATGTAATTTCCACAAAGAATCAAGAAAGATAAAAACTGAAGGAAGGTTAGTGGATATGGTGATTAAAAGTACATGAGTAAGTGCGGAGAGAGTAGTTTCAATCTCCTGATGAGGAAATCAAACTAGAATGATTCTATCTATAAAAGATTAGGAGAAGCAGATGTGGAGGAAAAGTCAGATGAAGATTTTTGTTTATTTCTAAAGCTGTAGATTGATCTGGAGATCTTAGAAAAGAGTAAAGAATGGGCCACTAGGTACATTTAGATTAAGTTATGTGTGTATGAAAGAGAGAAAGAGTTTGAATGGGAAGGTTGGTGAAGGAAAAAATAAAATATACAATATTGAGGGTATAGAGAAACAAAACTTGTTGAGAACGACCATTTCCTAATCATCATTGGAGTGAAAGGAGAGAGAATGGGAAGAATGCAGAGATTTGAGTCAAAATCTTCTATTAAAAGAGAAGAAAGGTATGGAAAGTTTGAGGGGGGAAAAATTAGAATTATTGCTGTGGGGAGCACAGTTCAGTCAATTAGAAAATAATAAAAAAGGGGTGGCTAGGTGGCCCAGTGCATACAGCAGCAGCCCTGGAGTCAGGAGTACCTGAGTTCAAATGCGGCCTCAGACACTTAATAATTACCTAGCTGTGTGGCCTTGGGCAAGCCACTTAACCCCATTGACTTGCAAAAACTTTAAAAAAAGAAAATAATAAAAAATTTTAATGAAACAATGAACAAGTTTAGTTTACATGACGTATTTTATAATGGAAACTTTTGATACAACCTGGAAATTCCCCCACTGTTGTACAACAGAATATGAATAGAAGAGAAATAGTATAACAAGAGTAATTTAACCTTGTTATATGAGAAATCACAAATGATAGCAGAAGAGGGCAAGAGAACCAAGAGTTGATTATATTGATCAAGTAAATGAAGTAATTCAATATCTGAAAGCCACAATGAAGATGAGAACAAGTTTAAAGAAATAGAAATAGAGAAAAATAAAGGAGTTAGACTTATACTGAATTAAGTTCATCATTTCTCATATTTCCACAACTAATTCAGGTGAAGTAAGAAAATTCTCTTAAATGGAATGGTGAGGAAAATGAGGGAAAAATGAAGACATACAATGTGAATATAAAGACCTGTGGATAAATTTCATCTGTCATTTATTTACTCAGTGCATTATTTAGGGCAAGTCGCTTAACTTCTTTATTTTTCTTAATATATTTGCAAAATGAAGAGAAATATAATTAGGTGATCAGTAATGTCATTTTAATCTCCAAGAGTCTATATTTCAATTATAATCTACCAAGTATTAATAACAATAATAATAATAATATGTAAGAGATCATTGTATCTTTGATAGAGTATAAGCCTCCAAGTTCATGTTCACATTCTGCACATAATTGGTCATGAATATATTTGAAAATCACTTAAACCATCTGTGAATCAGATACCAAAGACTATAAATTCCAGAAAAAAATACTGATTTGCTTTATAAGAAGCTGTTTTAAATATATAAAATAACAGGTCAAAACAAAAATATCAATAATAATATTGGCTTCAGTTTCCTCATCAAGTAAAATAAATATATTGGAACAGATAGATATCTTTTTTTAGGTTTTTGCAAGGCAAATGGGGTTAAGTGGCTTGCCCAAGGCCACACAGCTAGGTAATTATTAAGTGTCTGAGACCGGATTTGAACCCAGGTACTCCTGACTCCAGGGCCGGTGCTTTATCCACTGTGCCACCTAGCCACCCCCAGATAGATATCTTTTTAAGGTTTCTTTTAACTCTTAAATCCATCTTCTTTTGTTTTTCTATAATGTTTTAACATTTGCTTACACCTTATTTACATATGTTGCTCTCCATCATGGTCAAAGAAGCTCTTCATTTTATATAATCAGATCAATACTTCTTATATGCCATCAGTTTTCTCTGATTTCTGAGAAATTTATCATTAAAAAAGTGGAACAAAGAAATCCTCTGTTTAAAGATAGCACCCAGGCTAATCATTCTTTATTTCTGATTCCATTCATGTAGACTTTTCCATCATGTATGCATATGAACTGCTTTTTACCCCTTTCCCTGCTTTTCTATTCCCTTTTATGTGTTACTTTCTCTCATTATATTTTAAGCTTCCTGAGGCAGACTCTTTCCTTGTTCATGTTGGTATACACAGTGACTAACACATTGTAGACAATAAAATATTTACAGTGACCAACTGGCCTTTTATTTGTAGAGATAAAAATAAATTCTTGGATTTGGATAGAAAAAGAATTTCACAAGCATTTTTAGACAAATATACCAATAAGTAATATCCAATGAGCAGACATGGGATGCATTGAGAAGAAAATAACTGCCAAAAAGAAGGAAGCGGAAATCTCCCTGTAATGTGACCTTTGGAAAACATTTTGTTCCATCTCAAGCATAATGGATAACTAATGAGAATCCTAGATATGAAATAATCAGAGGGAGACAATCAACAGTAAAGTGCTCTGGGTTTATGTCCTGTAGGGATCAGTTTAAGGACCTAGATATATTTAGGTTAGAGAAAAGAAGACTCAGTGGGGGAGCTCTCTCCAAATATTTGAAAGTCTATCATATGGAAGATGGACTAGATGGATTGGTTTGAACTCAGGGGGCAGAATTTAGAGCAATGGATATTTCAATGAGATTATTTTATAACTCCCATGAAAATCATTATTTTTAACAATTAGAGATGTTTAGAAGTGGAATGGAATGCTTCAGGAGATAGTGGGTTCTCCCTTTAAAGACCTTTAAGCAGAGGTTAGACAATCATCTATTGCATATGTTATAGTATATATATATATTTTATATGAGTTTGATAGGATACCCAATGAAGACACTTCCAACTCTCAAATTCTTTGATTGTGGGATAACTTGAACTTTATACTAACCCAGTGAATTAGTTACTAAAGTTATTTTTAGGCAATTTTAGTACATGAGGAAGCTGAAAGTGAAAGTTTGAATAACAGGTTCAAGGCTAGTTGGACCAAAGGTAGGATTAGAATTACAGGTCCTCAGGGTGGCTAGGTGGTGCAGTGGATAGAGTACCGGGCCTGGAGTCAGAAGTTCAAATAGTTCAAATATGGCCTCAGACACTTAATAATTACCTAGCTGTGTGGCCTTGGGTAAGTCAGGTAACCCTATTTGCCTTGCAAAAATACCTTAAAAAAAGAAAAAAAAAGAATTACAGATCTTCTGATTCCAGATTTTTCATTAAACTGAATATTCAAAATTCAGCTATATTCAGAATGCAAATTAATTATACATAGTGTGACCTCTTAATAATATATAAACTTTTAATGATAGCTAAAATTTCATTCATCATTTCAATAAAAAGGAAGGAAACAATTCCTCCCTATCACTGAAAAGGTTGTTGGAATGTTTGCTGATGCTCAGTCAGAGAGATAATTTAAGTAGGGCACTTTGAATCATTAAAAGTAAGGAGCACAATTTTGTCCCATCAATCACTTACCTAATGGAATGCTAGAAAAGCATGGCAGGCACTGACCTAATTAAATGTCCATCAATTGCTGAGTAGCAGCATAGATTGGAATGAGCACAAACTCAAAATGCTGCAAAAGGAATATGGATTATGAATATTATTGAATGTTTCTCTAGAGTCCAAATATTTATGATTTCTTATGGAATAATAATTCCATAGTGTTTGTATACCATAACTTGTTTAGCCATTCCGCAATTGATGGGCATACCTTCAATTTCCAATTCTTTGCCACTATAAAAAGAGATGCTATGAGTATTTTGGAATATGTAAAACTTTTCCCTTTTTTATGTAATTTCTTCTGGTTGTAGACCTAGAATTGGAATTACTAGGTTAAAGAGAGTGTGACCATTTTTATGACTCTATGAGTAGGGTTCCACATTGCTCTTCAGAAAGTTTGGATCTGTTTAAAACTCCAGTACATCAATGTCCCAGTCCTCCCATACCTCTCCAACAATGAACATTTTCCCTTTTTTTTTCTCATCTTGGAGAATCTGATAGGTGTGAGGTTGTTTTAATTCATTAGTTTTAATTTGCATTTCTCTAATCACTGATGATTCAGAGTATTTTTGCATATGATTATATAAAGCTTTAATTTCTTCATTTGAAAACTGTTCATATCTTTGACTATTTATGAATTGGGGAATAACTTGTGACCTAATACATTTGATGCAAATTTCTATATATTTTAGAAATGAAACCTTTATCAGAGCTCCTGGCTGTGAATGTTTCCCAGCTTTCTGCTTTCCTTCTAATTTTGGCAGCTTTGATTTTATTAGTGCAAAACTTTTTTAATTTAGTATATTCCCAATTACTCATTTTTTAGTTTATTGTATAGTCTAATTCTTATTTGTTCATAAATTTCTCTCCTTACCATAGATCTGATAGATGAGTATTTCTTGGTCTATTACTTTATCTACATTGTCGCTCTTTATGTCTAAGTTCTGCAGCTATTTTGACCTTTTTCTGGTATAAGGTGTGAGATGTGGATCTATGCCTCATTTTTGCCATTCTATTTTCCAGTTTCCCAATAATTTTTGCCAAATAGTGAGTTCTTCTCCCAGAACTAATGTCTTTGGGTTTGTCAAATGGTAGACTGCTGTAGTCATTTACTGTCAGCTTTTTTGAACCTATCATAATCCACCAATCCATTACTCTTAACTAATGCCAGACATTTTTCATTACTGTTGCTATAAAGTATAGTTTTAGATTTGGTAGAGTTAGGTCACTTTCCTTTACATTATTTTTCATCAGTTCCCTTGCTATTCTTGCCCTTTTGTTGTTTCAGATTAATTTTGTTACTATTTTTTCTAGCTCAGTAACATAATTATTTGTAATTAAGTAATTAATTTTGAGAAAAGTAATTCTAAGTAATTAAATTTGGGCAGAATTGTCATTTTTTATTATATTAGCTTGACCTAACCATGTTCATTTGACATTTTCCCAATTATTTATATTTGATGTTATTTAATTGAGAAGTGCTTTGTGATTGTGTTCATATTGTTTCTGATGGGGAGTGGGGGTGAGGGATGGAAGGTAGTTTCCCCAAAAGTTATGGTTATCTATAGTTATTTGAAATGGAATTTCTCTTTCTTTCTCTTGCTCTTGGGCTTTGTTGTTCATATTCAAAAGTCTGATGATTTATATGAGTTTATTTTATATCCTTCTAGTTTGCCAAATTCGTTAATTGCTTCAAAGAAATTTTTTAGAATTTTTCTTGGGATCTCTTAGTAAACCATCATATCATCTGCAAAGAGTGAATGTTTTGTTTCCTCACTTCCAATTCTGATTCCTTCAATTTTTTTTTCCTTCTCTTATTGCTACAGCTAATATTTCTAATATTATATTGAATAGTAATAGTGATACTAGGCATCCTTGTTTTATCCCTGATTGTATTGGAAATGCTCTGAGTTTATTCCAATTATATATAATATTTGTTGATGATTTTTGATAGATACTATTTATTATTTTAAGGGAAAACTCCATTAATTCCTAAACTTACTAGTGTTTTTAATAGGAATAGATGTTGTATTTTATTAAACTTTTTCAGCATCTATTGAGATAATGAAATGATTTCTCTTGGTTTTGCTATTGATAAGTTTAGTTATATTGAGAATTTTCCTAAAGTTGAACCATCCCTACTTAGTTGTTATAAATCCTACCTGATTATGGTAATAACTTGCTGTAGTCTCATTGCTAAAAATTTATTTAAAGTTTTAGCATCAATATGCATTAGGGAGATTGGTCTATAATTCTCTTTGTCTGTTTTGATTCTTTCTGGTTTAGGTATCAACTCCAAATTGGTATCATAAAAGGAGTTTGACAGAACTCCTTCCTGTCTTATTTTTTTAAATAGATTAAGTAGGATAGAAATTAATTTTTCCTTAAATGTTTGGTAGGGGCGGCTAGGTGGCGTAGTGGATAAAGCACCGGCCTTGGAGTCAGGAGCACCTGTTTTCAAATCCGATCTCAGACACTTAATAATTACCTAGCTGTGTGGCCTTGGGCAAGCTAATTAACCCCATTTGCCTTGCAAAAAAAAAAAAAACCTAAAAAATTTGTTTGGTAGAATTCATTTGTAAATCCATCTGGACCTAGAAACATTTTCTTAGGGAGTTTAATGACAGCTTCTTCAATTTCTGTTTTTGAAATGAAGTAATTTAAGTAATTTATTTCTTCTTATATTAATATAAGCAGTTTGAATTTTTGCAAATATTCATCCAATTCAATCTGATTATCTAATTTATTGGATACAGAGTTTGCCAAAGTAGCTCTGAATTATCTCTTTAATTTCCCTCTCATTGATAGTTCACCCTTTTCATTTTTGATACTGGTAATTTGTTTATCTTCTTTCTTTTTTTTACAATCAGATTAAACAAAGGTTTGTCTACTTTATTGACTTTTTAATAAAATTAACTCTCAGTTTTATTTATGAGTTCAATGGTTTTCTTACTTTAAGTTTCATTTATCTCTTCCTTAATATTCAAAATTTCTAATTTGATATTTAATTAAGGAAGTTTAATTTGTGCTTTTTCTCATATTTTAGTTGCATATTAAATTCATTGATCATCTCTTTATTTTATTCATATAGGCATTTAGAGATATAAAGTTTACCCTCAAAACATCCTTGGTTGCATATCATAGATTTTGGTATGATGTCACATTATTATCATTTTCTTGGATATAATTATTAATTATTTCTATTATTTACTGTTTGATCCACCCATTATATAAGATAATGTTATTTAGTTTCCAAATAGTTCTTGGTTTATCTGTCAATGATTCTTTATTACATGTAAATTTTATAGCATCAAAGTCTGAGAAGTATGTATTTATTATTTTTTTGCCTTTCTGCATTTGACTATGTTTTTGTGCCCTATTACATAGTCAATTTTGGTGTAGGTGCTATGTACTGCCGAGAAAAGATATATTTGTGTTAATATATTCTTTCTTCCTTTTTGATCTATGTACAGATTTTTTGATCTATGTTCAAATATGTAAAGCCTATGACACATTGCTTTCTGTCGGAAGGTGGGGGGGGAGAGAAAGAAGGGAGGGAGACAAACTGTAAAACTCAAAACTTTGCAAAAAGTGATTGATAAGGTGCGGCTAGGTGGCGCAGTGGATAGAGCACTGGCCCTGGAGACAGGAGTACCTGAGTTCAAATCCAGCCTCAGACACTTAATAATTACCTAGTTGTGTGGCCTTGGGCAAGCCACTTAACCCCATCTGCCTTGCAAAAAAAAAAAAAAAAAAAACCTGAAAAAAATGATTGATAAAGTAAACAAAAAAGTTTTTGCAAAAACAAAACCAATGCTAATAAGATTGGAAGGAAAGCAGAAGGGCAAAAATTTTTATTGCAACTGTTTCTGATAAAGATCTCATTTCTAAAAAAAGTAGAAAGCTGAGTCAAATTTGTAAGAAAACAAGTCATTCCCAACTGATGAATGGTCAAAGAAGATGAACGGTCAACTATAAGATGAAGAAATTAAAACTATTCATAGTCATATAAAATGCTCTAATCCTCTATTAATTAAAGAAATACAATTTAAAATAACTCAGGTACCACACCTCACACCTATAAGGTTGGCAAAAATGAAGAAAAAATAGATGCTAAACGTTGAAGGGGATATCAGAAAGCTGTAACACTATGTAAATTTAGTTTTGTTGTGAACTCATAAAACTATTTTGGAGTGCACTGTTGCTGTGTTCAAAGGGCAATAAAGCTGTGCATACCATTTATGCAGCAATAACACTGGTAGGTCTGTATCCCAAGAGATCATAAGAAAGAGAAAAGGATTTATATACAAAAATAGTTAAAGCAGCTCTTTATGTGGTGACAAAGATTTGGAAAGTGAATGGATGCCTATTAATTGAGAAATGGCCTTAAAATTTATGGTATATGAATGTAATGGAATAATGCAGTTATATAGAAATTATGAGTGAGCAGATTTCAAAAAAATTGGAAAGACATACACAAACTAATAATTCTGAATGAAATGAACAGATGTAGGAGAATATTATAAACACTAACAGCAAAATTCTATGATACTCAATTACTATTAACTTAGCTGTTGAATAATCAGACAATTCTCCTATCTGTGATAGAAAAAGTCATACACATCCATTGAAACAACTATGGAATCTGAATACAGACAATAGAATAATATTTCTATTTTAGAATTTTTAAACTTTTTTCTTCTGTTTTTCTCCTTTTTTCTGATTATTTCTTTTCATCCATGGTTACAATGTAGATATTTTTAACATGATTGTACGTGAATTAACTGTATCAATTTACTTGTTTTAAAGAAGAAGGAGGTAAAAGAGTGACGAAGAAAAAGTTTGAACTCAAAATCTTACAAAAATGAAAGTTAAAAACTTGGCATGTAATAGAAAAAATAAAATAATATTAACTGAAAAAAATAATTACCATTCTTTAAAAATCTTTTAAAAGTTTGTTAAAGAAAAAGAATTCACAGATCTTCTCTAGAACACACACACACACACACACACACACACACACATACACACACACACAAAACACAGGGTTGCCAGCTGTCATAATTATAGCAGCTGTTTCATAATTCAACTAATTTTTATTGATAATTTATTTTTCCAAATACACATCATGAAAGTTTTTCAACATTCAGCCATATGCCTATGTATATTTTTCAGTTATAAAACTTCCCTCCAACCTCCCTTTTTACCCCACTTCCTTCACTGATGAGCAGTCAGATTAATATTTTGTACATACCCATTTTTGTTAAACATGTTTACAGATCAGTCATTTTCATTTTGAGTAATTAGGATTAAGGGAAAAAATATATGAGGGTTTTTTTAAAAAAAAATGAATGCAAAGTTTACCAGATTTTGGAGGAGTTTTGTTTTGCTTTGTTTTGCTTTTCTTCCTCTGGATGGAGATAGTATTTTCTATAGAGTTGTCCTAACTCTGAACTTCTGAGAGCAGCTGCATACATTAGGGTTGATCATCTTACAATTTGATGCTAATATGTATATTTTTCTGTTGGTTCTGCTCCCTTCATTCAACATCAGATCAGGTAATTCATTCCATGTTTCTCTAGAGTCTAACGATTTATGGTTTCGTATATAAAAATTGTTTAGCCATTCCCCAATTGCTGGGCATCCATCAATTTCTAATTCTTTGCCACTACAAAAAGAAATGCTATTAATATTTCGGAACATGTAGGACTTTTGCCTTTTTTAACAATTTCTTCTGAACATAGACCTGGAATTGGAATTGCTGAATCAAAGGATATGAACAGTTTTATTGTTCATAGGGCATAGTTCTTTATTACTCTTCAGAAGGTTTGGATCCATTCACAACTCCGCCAGGAATGTAGCAATGTCCCAATTCTCCCACAACCTCTCCAACATTGACCACATTCCCTTTTACTCAGTTTTGGTCATTCTGAAAGGTGTGAAGTTATATCCCCTTGATGTTTTAATTTGTATTCCTCTAATCATTAATGATTTGGAGCATTTTTACATATTGTTTAGATACAGCTTTAAATTTCTTCATTTGAAAACTGTCTGTTCATATCATTTGACCATTGATCAACTGGGGATTGACTGGCAAATTTATAAATTTGATGCAATTCTCTATATATTTCAGAAATGAGACCTTTATCAGAACTCCTAGTTGTGAAGATTGTTTCCCAGCATTCTTCTTTCCTTCAAATTTGGCAGCTTTGATTTTATTAGTGCAAAAAACCTTTTGATTTAATATAATCAAAATCAATGATTTTGCAGTTTATAATGTGCTCTAATACTTGTCTGTTCATAAATTTATCCCCTTTCCATAGATCTGATAAGCGTATTTCTTGGTCTATTAATTTATCTATGTTGTCACCCTTTATGTCTAAATCCTGTACCCATTTTGACATTATTTTTATATAGAGTGTGAGATGTGGATCTATGCCTAGTTTTGCCATACTATTTTTCCAGTTTTCCCAACAATTTCTTTCAAAGAGTGAGTTTTTATGCCAGAAAATGATGTCTTTGGGTTTGTCACATAGTAGATTGCTGTAGTTGTTTACTGCAGTTTCTTTTGAATCAATTCTAATCCATTTATCCATTATGCTATTCCTTAGACACTACCAGGCAATTTTGCTGACTGTCACTTTATAATATAGTTTTAGATCTAGAAGAGCTAGGCCACCTCCCTTTACATTTTTTTCATCAGTTGCCTTGCTATTCTTGCCCTTTTGTAGCTCCACTTGAATTTTATTATTACTTTTCTAGTTCAGTAATTTGGTTATTTGGTAGTTTGATTGTTGTGGCACTGAATAAGTAATTTAATATGGGTAGAATTGTATTTTTATTATATTAGTTTGACCTAATCATGAGCATTTGACATTTTCCCAATTATTTATATCTGACTTTATTTGCATGAGAAGTGCTTTACAATTTTGTTCATACAGTTTCTAGGTCTAGGTCTGTCTTGGGAGGTAGATTCCAAAGTATATAATGATGTCTATAGTTATTTTAAATGAAATTTCTCTTTCTATCTCTTGCTCTTGGTTTTGTTGTTCTTATATAGAAATGCTGATGATTTATAGGGGGATTATATCCTGTTACTTTGCTAAATTTGTTGTTTCAGGTAGTTCTTTTGATGATTTTCTTGGGTTCTCTAAGTATACTATCATATTATCTGTAAAGAATGATAGTTTGTCTTCCTCAATGCCAATTTGATTGCTTCAATTTCTTTTTTCTTCTCTTATTGCTACAGTTAGCTTTTGTAAAACTATTTTGAAAAGTAATGGTGATAATTGGCATCCTTTTCCTACCTGATTTTATTGGAAATGCCCCGAATTTATTCCCGTTATTTATATGCTATGAATATTTTTCTTTTCTCATTTTTTATATCTTCTGGATATTGGTCTCAAATTGGAATTGTTAAGTCAAAGGATGTAAAAGTTCTATTTTTTTTGGCCCTAGTTCCATATTGCTCTCCAGAATGGTTGGATCAGTTCACAAAAATTTAATTCAGATGTAACAAATCCTTTAAACAATAAGAAAAATGGAGTTCAAATATAAAGGAAAGAAATTCAAATATCACAAAATTATTCTGCACCCTCCAGAAAATGTTAGAGTAAATGGAATAATATATTCTAAAGAACAATATACTTTAGGATGCAACCCAGTCTGTCTTCCACTGAAAACTCTGACCTTTTACATAAATGAAAATAAAAAGATGACTATTGAATAAAGCTAAAAACATTGTTAGAATATTTTAAAAAAACAGAAGATAGTATTTACTTCTCATTCACAACAGATAACCGAAATTAAAGTGTTGATCAGATTTCAAGTACAGTAACAACTGACAGCAGAAAGACTTGTAAATTATGTCTTTATAATTGTACACAAGGAGAAAGGCTAAAGGTGAAACAATGATAGAAAAACACATGGGGTATTATCTTTAGGTGAATCATTGAGTGCTAACAATGAAGGGAGGAAAGGGGATCTCAGTGATCTCAATAAGAGAAGAGACTGCAAGGATATAAATGAGAAAATGAAAATAGGGATACAAAATGTAGTTTAAAATCGTGAACATTGTTACTTGAAGGAAGAAGAAGGAAAAATCTGAAAAGGAAATAAAGAGGGGGAGAGAAATTGACAAAATTGACAAAAAAGAAAAGGGAAATAAATTAATATTCCAAAAAGAGGGAAACTAAAGTGATATTAGAGGTGATGGGAAGAGGCTCAATGGAAATAGGGGGAAAAACTTTATGATAATTGAAGGACCTTGCAATGAAAAACAAATTTCACAACTTGAAGAGAATGGGAGTAGATACTTCCATAGCTGTAATGTCATGATTATATGAGGACAACAGTGACATAAAGGGGTGAAATCAAGGGACATTGAGAGTCATCTATCTAGGATTGAAGAAGAAAGAAAATTACCTCAGACGGATAGGAATGAGTCTAAGTAGTTGATTGACAGCCATCCTCTGGTCCTAATAACTGAAGAGGACCAGTCAATGGATACAACTTATTTACCCTGCAACACATTTCAATTGTTCTATAATAATTTGCCCCCACACACACTTATTGTACTTTGATTTCACTAACTGTAACCAAAATAGCTTAGATTGACAGATTCAAAAATTGTATATCCATAAAAAATGCTTTTAATAGTCATTAAAAAATTTTTGAATATTAGTTTTTTTTACAGTCCAATGGAAAACAATGCCAATTGAGAATGGATCCTGGAAGATTAAATATTCAGTCAACAAACAAAGTAGTCAGTAATATATATTAAGCAAGTGTTTGTCCTTTTAAGAGAACCAATGACATTAAAGGGTGATATTTTTGACTTGGTCATGAATTGATTTGTGAAGAAGAATTGTACAATGTCATCACCCTCACTGTTTCTTCCAGTGATATCAAAGTCAAGAGTAGTCAGACAAAAGTCTGGATAACTGACATTGGCCTAGGATTCAGTGGATATTCTTGGCGTCATCAATGTCTGTCCCAGCTCTAAGTACTCCATAGAGCCTGTTTCAATTAGCTTCATGGTCATTGGGACAAATTGTTCTTATTTGCTCATTCCACCAAGAGAAGTTTTTATATGTTTGGTTAGATATCCCCTTGATTCTCATTTTCTTTTTTATAATAGTATTTTATTTCTTTCTCAATTATAAATTAATAAAATGTTTTGCATTCATTTTTACCAGATTCTGAATTCAAAGTGTTTTTCGCTCCCTTTTTCCCTTCTTTCTTCTAAATGGTAGTCAGCTCGATAAAGTTTACATAAACATGCACAAACACACTCACGCACACACACAGAGAGACATATAATATATATTATATGTATATATATGTAACAAGAATAATACAAATTATTCTTCATTTGTGAAAGAATACTTCAGTAGGGGGAAAAGCATTAATAAATTAAAAAGAATATGTTTCAATCTGCATTCAGAGTCCAATAAGTTTCTTATCTGGATATAGATGTAATTTACTTTTATAATTCCTTTGTACTTATCTTGAATTACCATGTTCCTAAGAGTCTTTCATCATTTATAATCACATTTTGTCAATACTATCTGCGTTCTTTTCCTGGTTCATTTCACTTTACATTACTTCATACAAGTTTTTCCAGGTATTTTTCCCTAAATCTGCTTACTCATTCTTTATTATTTCACAATAACATACCATGGCATTTATATACCACAATGGGTTCAGTCATTCCCCAACTGATGGTTAGCCCCTCAATTTCCATTGTTTAGGTTTTGTACATGACAGATCCTTTCTCTTTTTTTATAATATCTTTGGGATTCAAACAATGTAGTGGCATTGCTGGTCAGAATACATGCACAATTTGGATGCCCTTTGGGGCAAATTGTTATCCAGAATGGTTTAATCAACTCATAATACCAACAGTGAATTGGTGTCCCAATTTTCTCATTTTCTACAACATTTTTCAATTTCATTTTTTGCCATATTAGATTTTATCCCTAAAATAGTTTATGTTTAATTCAGGTTCATGCAAATTAATTCAACAACAACAAAACAGCAACAAAAGACATGACTTACCTTCTTTATAGACATCTTTATAGTCTTTGTTTCCTCTGGAATCTGAAAATGAAACTACTTTTTTGTATTCTAATCTTCTTCTAAATAAAAATAGTTGTTCATGTTAGTATATACAATGATAAGGAAACTGTTTTAACTTTAAATGAACAATTATTCTCTTCATCTAATCTTGTTTTAAAATAATACTTTTCTGTATATTTTTCAAGGGAAAGAGAATCATCACCATTATCATCATGATCATCACCATTTATATTAGCTTTATAATGTAATCAAAATTGCCTATTTAATATTTTGTAATGCTCTTTATATCTTACTTGATCATGATTTCTTCCTCTCCTCTCATAGATCTGACAGGTATGTTATTATTTGGTTATGGTATCACCATTTATGTCTAAGTCATATACTCATTTTGACCTTATCTTTCTACAGGGTGTCAAATATTGAGCTATTCCTAGTTTGTGTTGTGTTGTTTTTCAGTTTTCCCAGCAATTTTTGTCAAATAGAGTTCTTATAACCAAAGTTGGCATCTTTAGTTATACCAAAATGTAGGTTCCTATTGTCAATAACTACTGTGTCTTATGTAGATAATCTATTTCACTTATCCACAACCTCTCTTTCTGAGACAATATCAAATAGTTTTAAAAATTACTGCTTTTTAATATAATTTAAGGATTGACATACTAGGACACTTCTTTTCCCCTTTTTCCTTTAATTTACTTGATTTTCTTGCTTTTTTGTACTTAGGAATAAATTTTGTTATTAAACTTTACTTTGAGCAAATAATTTTTAGTAGTTTACTTGGTATGGCACTGAAAAGATATATCAATTTACACCCAACTATCATTTTTATCATATTAGCTTGGGCAAGAAAAGAAAAAAATTATTTATCCAATTATTTAGATCTGACATTATTTCTTTGAATGGTGTTTGTAATTATTTTCATATGATAGCTGGGTTTGTCTTGGCAGAGAGATGCCCAATTATTTTATAATGTTTATAGTTATTTTAAGAGAAATTTCTCTTGCTGCTGGGCTTTGTGGGTCATATATATATAAAGAAATTCAGATAATTTATATCGATTTATTATATATACTGAAACTTTGCTGAAGGTGCTAATTATTTCAAGAAGTTTTAGTTGATTCCCTAATGTTCACTAAATATTTCATCATATCATCTGCAATGAAGGTTTTGTTTCTTCATTGAATATTTTCTTTCTATTCTTTCTTTTTTTTTCCTCTTCTCATTGCTATAGCTGAAATTGCTATTCATATATTGACCAATAGTGATGATGATAATGGGTATTCTTGCTTCAATCCTGATTTTCTTGGAAAGGTTCACAACTTACTCCCATTACAATTGATTTTAGATAGATTCAGTTAATTATTTTAATGAATGTTTCTTTATTCTCATATTTTAGTTTTTTAACTTTGAATTTTTTAAAATTTTTCCCCTAATCTTAAATACCTCCCCCAACCCCCCACGGAAGGCAGTCTGTTAGTCTTTACATTGTTTCAGTGGCATGCATTGATCTCAGTTGAATGTGATGAGAGAAAAACCATATCCTTAAGGAAGAAAAATAAAGTATTGTGCCTGATTGTTTCACTAATGCAATGAACGAGTCCATCAAGGTTGGTTATCACCCCCATGTTACTGCTAGGGTTCACAGTGTTCCTCCAGTTCTGCTCATTTCATTCAGCATCAGTCCATGCAAATCTTTCCAGGCTTCCCTGAACTCGCATCCCTCCTGGCTTCTAAAACAGTAGTGTTTCATCACATACATATACCAAATTTTGTTAAACCATTCCCCAATTGAAGGATATTTATTTAATTTCCAATTCTTTGCCACCATGAACAGAGCTGCTATGCATATTTTTGTATGTGTTTTATTTTTATATATTACTAAAATACTCTTGTTTAAGAGCAAACAAAATACCCCCTCTCACAAAAACAAATACCCTCATGAGAAATAAAGTAAAGGAAAGAGGAAAAAATTGTGTTTCATTCTGTGTCCTGATACTATCAGCTATGTCTCAGGTGGATCACACATTTTATGTTAAGTCCATCATAAACTTCCATATTTTTCCACTGTTGCTGTTGCTGATTGTAATTCCTTCCATCCATTCCTCCCCACTTCCATATATTATATTTTCTATCTCCTTTCACTCTGTCCCTCTTCTAAAATGTTCGGAGTAGCTGAGTGTCACCGCAGACTAATCACTGGCCCTGGCGCCAAGAGGCCCTGAGCCCACATACCATCCCTGAGTCCCAGCAACCACTAGGCCTCATGGTCCCAGACAGGCTACCCAATCCCATCCCATTGCAAGAAGTAAAAAAGAAAATATGTTACATCTGATTATACTCTCCTATGATCTACCCTCTTTATCACCCAATCCTCCCCTTCCCCCTTCCCCCTTCTCTCCTTTTTACTCTAAATGTCTATACCCTAATGAATGTGCATGCTGTTTCTTGTCTGAACCATTTCTGGTGAGAGTGAAGGTTCCCTGATCCCCCCTCACCTTCCCTCCTTCCATATCACTGCAAAAGCTCATTTCATATATATATATATATATATATATATATATATGTAATGACATATCTAGCCTATTCCACCTCTCCTTTGTCTTACTCCCAGTGTATTTACCTTTTAGTCATTGACTCCATTTTTACAATATATTATATCTATGAATTCAGCTCTCTCCTGTGCTTCATCTATAAAAGCTACTTATACCTGTTCTATTAAATGAGAAATTTCATATGAGTATTATAAGTATCATTTTTATGCAAGAATACATGCAATTCATCATCCTTAAGTCCCTCATATTTTACCCTTCTCCTCTGCTCTCTATGCTTTACCTGAGTCCTGTATTTGAAGGTCAAACTTTCTGTTAAGGTCTGGCTGTTTTAACAGGAACATTTGAAATTCCCCTGGTTCATTGAAAGTGCATCTTTTCCTCTGGAAGAGGATGTTCAGTTGCTGGGTAGTTGATTCTCAATTGCATTACAAGCTATTTTGCCTTCTGGAATATTATATTCCAAGTCCTATGAGCCCTTAATGAAGTTGCAGCTAAGTCCTGTGTGATCCTGACTGTGGCTCCATGATGTTTAAATTGTGTCTTTCTGCCTGCTCGTAATATTTTCTTTGACTTGGGAGTTCTAGAACATGGCTTTAATATTCCTTGGGGGTTTTTGGGGATCTTTTTCCTGGGGACATCAGTGGACTCTCTCAGTTTCTATTTTGTCCTCTGCTTCTCAGATGTCAGGACAATTTTCCTGTAGGATTTCTTTAAAAATGAGGTCAAGGGGGTGGCTAGGTGACACAGTGGATAGAGCACCAGCCCTGGAGTCAGGAGTACCTGAGTTCAAATCTGGCTTCAGACATTTAATAATTACCTAGCTGTGTGGCCTTGGGCAAACCACTTAACCCCATTGCCTTGCAAAAACCTAAAAAACAAATGAGGTCAAGACTGTTTTCCTGATCCTGACTTTTAGATATGCAAATAATTTTTAAATTATAATTCCTGAATCTGTTTCCCAGATCAGTTGTTTTTTTCAATGAGATGTTTCACATTTACTTCTAATTTTTCATTCTTTTGGTGTTGAAGTATTGTATCTTGACTTCTTGTAAAGTCATTAGCTTCCTTTAGCTCTATTCTACATCTGAAGGATTTGGTTTCTTCAGAGAGCTTTCTTCTCTCCTTTTCAATCTGACCAATCCTGTTTTTTTTAAAAGCATTCTTCTCCTCAATACTTTTTTGAACTGTTTTATCCATTTGACCTTTTTAACATATTATTGTCTTCATCATTTTTTGGAATTTCTTTGACTCAGCTGCTAACTTCTTTTTTCATGTTTTTCCTCCATCTCTCTCATTTCTTTTCCTAATATCTCTTCTATCTCCCTTATTTTATTTTCAAAATACTTTTTGAGCTCTATCATAGCCTGAGCCCAACTTTCATTTTTCTTGCAGTCTGTAGGAGCTTAGGCTTCCAAATCTTCAGATTGAGTATTTTGATCCTTCTTGGCATCATAGACAAAGAATTTCTCAATGGTGTTCCTCTTTTTTTCACTGTTTACTCATTTCTCTAGCCTGTGCCTGGTTTGGGGTACTTCCTGAGTTTCTAAGTATTATTGGCACACCTACTTGGGTGGGGTTGGGGACACCCCACTGGGACCTTTATTCGTCCAAGGTCTTATGTTTTCTTGCCTGTGCTTTGATATATAGATAACCACAGGCATTCCCCTCTGCCCTGGAGCTATGAGGAGCCCTGCTATCTTAGTATGGAAGGCCAAATTGCAACCTGTATCTGAGTGTGGGCAAACAGCAGAGTCCTGCTCCAGGGAGAGCAGAGAGATTCTGCAATATTCTCTGACCCCTTTACCATCTGCGGGCTGTGCTCTGTAGGTGCAGACTGCTATCCCCAGATTCCCATTGCAGGTTCACATTGCAGGGCTGCTCTGAGGCTGGTGCTCCTCACTCCCCACTCATTCTAGTGCAGCAGAGTTCTCTCATCACCCCATCAAGCTGTTCGCAGTGATCCCTGGGGTAGGCTGGGCTGCACTGAACTGTGGCCCGGACTCTTTTCCCACCCCCCAACCCCAGGTGCTGGTGAAGCATTCCTATCCTGAGGAACTTCTAAGTTATCTTGGAGCGGGAAAATGTATCAGTCAGTCTTTCTGTGGGTACTGCCCCTCTAAATTTTGGCCAGAGTCACCATCCAATAGCTTTTGTAATTTAACAGGGAATGAGTTTCTGGAAATGTTGCCTTTATGCTGCCATCTTGGCTCCTTCCCATATTTTGCAGTTTTTTTAATAGAAATGTATACTGTGTTTTGTCAATAATTTTTACAGTATATTAAGATAATTTGCTTCAGTAAATTATGTTGAAAGTTTTACTGATATTGAATCAAGCCTGACTTTCTGATATAAATGCAACTTGGTCATAATTATAATCCTTTTGATATATTGTACAATTGCCTTGTTCTATTTTGTTCAAACTTTTTACTTCAATATTCATTAGAGTAATAGGTCTATAATTTTATTTCCCTATTTTAGTTTTTTTCCCTAGATTTAGATATCAGCAGCATAATTGTGTCAATTAAAGGATTCTGGTAGGATTGCCTCTTTGCCCATTTTCCAGATATGTGATATAATATTGGAATTAATTGTTCTTTAAATGTTGGGTAGATTTCACCAATGAACCCATTTAAATAAGAGAATTTTTAACTAGATAATTCGTCAATAGCCTGTTTAATTTCACTTTTAAGCATTCTATTTTCTGTTCTGTTAACCTAGGCCTAGGTGATTTATATTTTCATAAATATTTACTGATTTCACTTAGATTTTTCAGTTTTCTTGGCATATAATTTGCAATATATTTCCAAATGATTGTTTTAATTCTTCATGGGTTGAGATTTCAAGCTTTTCATTTTTTATTTTTGATATTTACTTTTCTTTTGTATAAAATTAAATTAAGTTATTACTTATCCACCTTGTTTTTCTCATAAAACCAGTTCCTAGATTTATTTATCTCAGTTTTTTTTTTAGGTTTTTTGCAAGGCAAATGGGGTTAAGTGGCTTGCCCAAGACCACACAGCTAGGTAATTATTAAATGTCTGAGACCAAATTTGAACCCAGGTACTCCCTGACTCCAAGGCCCATGCTTTATCCACTACGCCACCTAGCCGCCTCTGTTTTTCTTTTTTAAAACTAATGTTATCAACGTCACATTCTATTTTCAGGATTTCCAATTTTAAACTCAATTGTTTTTTTTTTTAATTTTCTCTTTTCCCTATCTTTTAAATTTCATGTGCAATGTATTGATTTGTTTTTTTCTATTTTATTACTGTAGTTAGAGAAAAAAATATCAACTAATTACTGCTTTGCTACTTTACTATAAAAGTTATCTCATTGTCATTCGATTTAATTAAATTTTTGTTTCTATGATTTTTTCTGACTCTTTGCTTATTAGAATGATATTTGGTTTCCAATTAATTTTTAATCTATCTTCTTATCCTGTCTCTCTGCCATCCCCTGTTGTTTTATGAGAGAGTTCATTTCGGTGGCATTCAGTTATGATAACTATCTGTGTATTTCCCTCCATCCTATTGTTCCTCCTCTGTCTTCTCTCTTTCCTTTTGCTCATCAACTACCTCCTCTGATCTATCTTCCCTTGTGTACCCCCACCTTTACTTAATATCCCCTCTCTCACTTCCAGGTGCCCAAGAGAAATTTCTCTTATTCAACTAAATGTGTTTGTCATTTCCTCTTTGAACCAATAATGAGAGTAAGGTTTAAGCAGTACTCATTATCTACCCTTCCAACTTGTCCTAAATGGTGATAGATCTTTCACATCTCTCCATATGAAATAATTTTCCCCATTTTATTATTCCCTTTTTTCTGCATACACTGTACTCCTCTTTTTCTTCTTTTAATTTTTATGTTGTTCCCTCAAATTCATCTTTTTTCCATACCCTCTGCCTATGTTCATTCTCTTAGTAATACAGCTTTTAAGAATTATCCTCTAGAAACAATGTATAGACTGGCAAATTACCTTCTGTGGGAGGTGTGGGGAGGGAAGTAAGATTAGAGGAAAAAATAGTAAAACTCAAAATAAATAAAATCTTTTTTAAAAACAGAATATCTTTTCTCCCAAAGAAGTAATATAAGAAGAAACTCTCCCCCTCCCCCAAATATGCAACATTAGAATGTTTCAATTTATTGATCTATTTATTGGTTTTATTGAATTTTTCATAAGGTACAGTTCTCTAGGAAGGGGTAAGGGAGAAGTATGCATAGAAAAATCTAAGCAGTGTAAAAAATAAAAATTTATTCCAAAAATAAAAAAGAATCATCTTCTAGTGTAGGGATATGAGCATTTTAGTTTTATTGAGTCATTTTGTTGTTGTTTTCTTTTGCCTTTTTACCTCTCTATGCATCTCTTGAGTTTTGAAAATGGAGGTCATAGTTTTGGTTTGGTTCTTTTCTTCTTATGAAAGTTTGAAATCCTTCTTTTTCATTAAATAGCCACTTTTCCCTTTAACCTTTACGTTTAACTTTGCTGGGTAAGAGTTTGTAGTCCTAGCTCCTCTGTCTGTTTGCTCTGAACTGTACTGTAGCAGATGGGATCTTGAGGACTGACTATGTGCCAGGAACTATCCTAAACTTTGGAAATACCATTAAGCACCTTACATTCAAACAGGGGTAATAGCCTTTCTAGGTTGTATCAAATAAGGAATGGTTGATTGGTGTTGAGCTTCATGAAGGTCTGAGTTGGGAAAAAAAGAAATGGTATTTTCTTTGGTGCTAAAAATATGTCTTGACATGGTTAATAGAAAACAGTCCATTAACATATAATAATATTGTGCTCCTGCTCACTATAGTTTTCAGAATTCACTTGAATACAGCATGTAGGATGCTCCCTCTCCAATGTGATTCACTTTCCTCAGATTTCCTTTGAATTTTTCTATATTTCTAGGTAAATAATAAATACAGAATGTCATACCACCAAAGTAACAGGTAGAGATATTTTGAACTTCCTGATTAAATTCTTCCAAAAAGTTCTACCAAAATTCATCTGTCTGAAGCTTGCTGAAGAAATCAAAAGGAAATTCATCACTTTGTTTTACTTTCATTATCCAGGACATAATAGTGAGATGAAAAAACAAGGGTGGGAATAGAGACACTGGGAATGAAAACTGATGAGGAACACACATACTCAAAGACAAGACAATGCCCCCAATCCATACCAAGCCATCATGACCTTGGACAGAGAATTGGAAGAGTTGCCCACTAGCACTCTTGTCTACATCACAGATTCAAATGAAACTGAGGAATGGAATTGTGACTAGTAGTGGCAATCTTATTATGGATGAGAAGCAAACAAAATATCTGTGACTCAAAAAGACAAGCACTATCATAAGCTTGCAGAAAAATAGCCTAAGTATATATCCTAGACATTAGGTAGTTTAGAGTTCTCCAGTTCTGAGTCATCAGAGGTTTCCATTTTAACGATAAGATCTAAGCTTATCAGTCAGTGCTTTACTATTACTCAGACAAAAATCCAGGTTAGAAATTTTCAGAGTTCAGAACAGAGGGGCAGTGATTAGAATTTATTCTAAATTAATCCATTTTGAGACCAAAATTTTTGCAGACCCCTAACCTATGGTGTTTAGAAATCCTGGAATAATATAACATCCAATAACTAAGATGGAAGAAGGAAAAGAAGAAGGAAAATGCTGAACTTGAAACCAAAACTGATTTTGAAAAATAGATTGGAAAAATAAGTAAAAAAAATTATAAATAATTATTTTGGTGAAATGAATAGTTGATTCTGATTGATTTACAGATGAATCAGTGGTTTTATACAGCAGACTGAAAAATACCATATAGCACATTAACAAAACCACAACAATAACATAACAAATGTAATTTCTTAAATGTGTACTAATACCAATTTTGTCATTGGGAAAGAGTGTCCATGGTATTTTTTTTTTGCTTTCTGCAAATGTATGGCTTTTTCTTGTCAACAAATAAAGTATCTTTTACTTCAAAAAAAAAGATTTGTACTCAATACTGTAATTCTAGTACAATTTCTACTATATAATATTGTTATCCTTTGTGGTTCTTGTTCCACTTTTTCAATTGTATGTGATTTCATTACTCCTCATAGGGTTGTCTCATCAAAGATACTGGAGTGATTTATAATGCCCTTCTCTAGCTCCTTTTATACATGAGGAAACTGAAGTAGAATTAAATGACTTGCCCAGGGTGAGCTATTAAATAGCACTTTAGGCTGGATTTGAACTCAATATCTTCCTGACCCCAAAGTCAGTACTCTATTCGTTTCACCACTGAGCTGCTCAATTGCCATACTTAATCATTATGAATTGAGAACTGATTTCAGAGTCAGATAAGTCAATATTAAAATTCCACCTCTGACATGTTTGTGTAAACCTATGGTAAATCATGATTGTGTGTCCATAATCAAATGCGATCTGAATTATTTGAAGGAATTTCTTCAATGGTAATCAACATAAGGAAATTACAGGTTTAAACCAGAAAGAAAAGGAAATATTCATTATGTTGTATTTTTCTTTATTTTCAAAGATAAAGAAGGAAGGATATCCTTAGAAATGTCCAAAGGTCATAAGAACTTCATGATTACCACCCAATTTATAGATGAATGAAGGTTCAGAAGGTTCACACAAAAACTCAGTGATAGACTACCTCATCTAGCCTAGATCCCTTGACTTTAAAATCAGAGTTCTTGCCCTGACATATTTTGAATCCCTCCATTCATATAGTTGATACATACTACACAGCTATTTTATTAGCCAACAAAATATGCCCTCCCAAATTGTCTACTTAGAAACGAGGATGAAATTTCATTGTAAGAATATCTTTTCTCTGCCATTATTTACTTGAAAATATATTTTAAAGAATAAAATGCAATCTTTGTACAAACAGCATGGAAGAATTGACAATTTGCAATTAACTAATATTAAATCTGCCTATTAGATGTGGCCACAGTAATCCTTCTAAGGGTTCTACTCAATATTTTTCATTTTTCCATTTTTTCTTTTATTTTCTCTGCAAACATGACAGACCTTGACTTGTTTAAAATTTTGAATTAAGTTTAATATTTTCAGCAACACTGAAAACTGTAAAATTCCCACTTCAGGGAGATAATTTTAGAGGATTATTTTTCTATCCCATTTCCTTAGGGGAAGCTTTACTGAAGCACCTTTAGACAAATAAGTTATGAAGGGATCAATGATTTAGAATAGTCAAACCACCAATTAGCTATCTCTTGTGAATAACATTGCATTTTATCTATTGGACAA
Source organism: Macrotis lagotis (assembly GCF_037893015.1). Classification (NCBI taxonomy): domain Eukaryota; kingdom Metazoa; phylum Chordata; class Mammalia; order Peramelemorphia; family Peramelidae; genus Macrotis; species Macrotis lagotis. The sequence goes on along the minus strand of NC_133658.1, from coordinate 203,035,112 downwards.
GATACATTTGACAGGGAAATGGAATTGGAATATCTGTTTTAAGGATATGAATAGGATCATTTTCTCTGTTCAAGTATTGCACAGAAATCCGCAAATAGCCTTTGCATTAACCTAAAACATGAATGATATAAATTTGGAAGCTTACTAGAAAGAAGGAAATATCTACATAAGAGAAATCAACTAGAAAAAGATACCTTCTGTCAGTGTCCTAAATGTTACTAAGTTTTTAGGTTGTCTAACATTTTATTTTGTCTAACATTTTGATAATAAGGGACTCATTTTGATGCATGTTTTTGCATTTTTGTTCTTGGCAATCCCTGGACTGAGAAATCTGGAAACCAACCCAGCTGCCATGGATCCAGGCACCCCACTATCTGTTACTGGATTACTGGAGTCAGTTTGCAGTGCAAATCAGGCTATGGTGAGGGCCCTTTCTATCCCTGATGCAATAGATCCTTGCCACAGATCTTCCAACTTGTCTTGAACTGGAAAATTGTTTCATGTATATTATCTCTTCTGGATCTATTTTCCAGGGTGGTCATTTTTCCTAAGAAGAACTCCATCCTTACATTGATATTTTGCTTGATATAATCTAATTGTCTCATAGATTAATTAGCTTCCATTTCTTCAATTCTAATTTTAGGAATTTATTTTCTTCAGTTGGCTTTTGTGTTCCCTTTTCCAGTTGGTTTATTTTACATTTTGATGAGTTATATTCTTTTTTACTCAGTGATCATTTTTACTTTCAAAAGAATTGATTTCTTCAGTCAATTTTTAAATAATTTTCCTGCATGGCTCTCATTTCTTTCTTCATTTATCTTTTTCCTCTGTTCTTTGTTTTTCTTAAAATCCTTTTGAACTCTTCTAAGAGGTCTTTTTGAATTTCAGGTTGATTTATAAACTCGTTTTAGGCTTCACATGAAGGCATTTTGCCACTGATTTCCTCTTCTGAAATAACATTTTTATTATTTCTATTACATTGTAGACTTCTATGGTTACCATTTTGTTTGTTTATTTGTTTTTGCTCATTTTGAGAGTTGAGTTCTACTCCTGGTATAGGACTGGGATCTGGTCCTGGCTTATTACTTGTCAAGGTGTTGCCTATGCAGATGTTTTTTCCTTCCTTTGTGTCTAGGCATTGCCTATGTAGAAATGTATTTGCTCCTAAATGCCAATGTCTTACTTATGTAAAGGTTTGTTCCCAACCCAGTCCCCTATGCTGCACCAGAGTTCCCAGAGTTGGACTTTGTTCTCTGAACTTTAATTGCAACCATCACTGCTGACTTACTGCCATGTTGGCTTGCTGAGTCTTTACCCAAGCTGCACTCTGGGTATGAAGATCCTATTGACTTTCTCACTCTATGCTGGGCTATACTTTCTGTCTGCCCAGAAGGGACTGATCTTTACTGAAGCTCTTCCACAATATCTTCAACTTAGAACTTGCTTCACTCTTCTTTTGGTGGGATATGTAATTTTGAAGTCAGTTTAGTGCCTCTGTCTTAGAAAGTCTAATATATTATTACTTGTATAGTTTTCTTCTTCCTATTTTTTCTCACCCTATTTTGATCCCTCCTTGCTCCTCTGCTTTACTTCTACTTACTACCTTATCTTTATAGTCCTTAAAATAACTACCCCTTCAATATTCACTACTTTATCCTCTCCCTACATGCCATCCTTTGCTCTCATATATTTTTTCTGAATTTAGAAGGCTTCTAACCTCTTCTACAAAAATTAGTTGTTCCTTCATTAACCCATTCCCAAAGAAAGTGAAGTTCCAGTACTACCCATCATTTCACCTACTACCTACTTCTGAATCAAAATTTCTTCTTTTTGATACCTCATCCAATGAGATAATTGCTTCTTTTATCTCTTATTGCACCATTTTATTTTTAGAATCAGCCCATCACATTCAGCATGCTTCAAGCCTTTTGTCTCCATCTCCATTATGAAGGCAATATGAAAAAATAAAGAAAACACAGGAGTTAGGATAAGATGACATGAATCTGAATGCCATCTTTTGAGTCTCAGTTTCTGCACATGTAACAAAAAAGAGGGAGGGGGTTGAATTGAGCTCTAATATCACATTCAGCTTTAAGCACAATGACACCCTATACCAAAATAAGGTCAAATTGGGTACAGGATTTAGACATAAAGGATGACACCATAGAAAAATTAATAGATCAAAAATACTCTATCTATCAGACCTATGGAAAGGGGACAAATTTAGACCCAATCATGAAATAGAGTACATTATAAATTGCAAAATGAATGATTTTTTCCATATTAAATTAAAAAAAAATATTTGCACTAATAAAATCAATGCTGCCAAAATTGAAGGAAATAAGAAAGCTGGGAAACAATCTTCCAAACTAGTAGTTCTAATAAAGGTCTCATTTCTAAAATACATAAAGAATTGCATAACATGTAAAAGCTTACAAGCCATTCCCCAATTGATAAATGGTCAAAGGATATGAAAGATATGAAGAAATTAAAGCTATATATAAACATATGAAAAAATTCTCCAAATAATTATGGATTAGAGAAATGCAAATTTAAACAACTATGAGGTATCACCTCACACCTATTTATGATTCCTCTGGATATAGGCCTAGAATTGGAATTGTTGGGTCAAAGAGTATGATTAGTTTGATAGCTCTTTGGGCATAGTTCTATATTAATATCTAGAATGGTAGGATCACTTCACACTTATCAGATTGGTTAGGATGACAAAAAGAGAAAATGATTAATGTTGGAGAGGTTGTGGGAAGATTGAGATATTATGGCCTTGATGGTGGAGTTCTGAATTGATTCACCCATTCTGGATGGCAAATATGGAACTATACCCAAAGAGCTATGAACTTAATCATACCCTTTGACCCAATAAGTGTAATTCTAAGCCTATATCTAGAAAGAATCATAAAAATGGGGAAAATCCTATATGACCTAAAATATTCATAGCAGCTGTTTTTGTAGTGGCAAAGAACTGGAAATTGATAGGAGGTACCACTATTGGGGAAAGGTTGAACATTTCATGGTATATGAATTTTATGGAATACTATTGTTCTATAAAAAACCATAAATGGTTGAACTCTAAAGAAGCATGGAATGAAATACAGGATCTGATGCTGAGCAAAGAAACAAGAACCAAGAGAACATTCTATATATTAACAACAACAATGTGAGATGATCAACCTTGATGGATGCATTTCATCTCAGCAGTTCAGAGACAGTTCAGAGAGTTGGACAATTCTATTAGATTGACTATGAACAATGCTGTCCTCATCTAGAGGAAGAAAATGCAAAATAACAAGCAAACAAAAATAAAATACTTCAGAATCTGCTGAACACTTCATTCATTTTTTAAAAATTATCTCATGTATTTCTTTCCCTTAATCTGAATTCCTCATACTGAAAATGACTAATCTGTACATATGTTTATCACAAATGTATATTAACCTGACTGTTCACTGTTAAGTGGAAGGGGATAGGAAGGGAAGATCAAAGGGAAATTCTCTAACTTAAAAATATGCATATTCATATGGGAAAATGTTGAAAATCTTTCAAACATGTATTTGGAAAAATAAACTATCAATAAAACCTTAGTAAGCTGCAAAGTCTTGTGTAATTCTGATTGTAACTTCATGGTATATAAATTGCTTTCTTCCTTGTTTCAAATTTTTTTTTAGCTTGGCAGTTTTAAAACTTGTTTATGATATTCCTAAGTTTTGTATGTCTATGATAGTTGTAAATTTCCTTTCTGGGAACTTTTAGATTGAGATAGGTAGATTATTTTCTATTTCTTCTTTGGCTTTTGCCTTCTTGTTTTAAAACTTAAGGGCGGGGAGGAGCCAAGATAGCAGCAGGAGAAAAGCCTTTCCTAGTAGCTCTCTCCAAAATACATTAAAATTACCACTCTACTAAATTTTCAAGAGACAGAATCCCCAGAAAGATCCAGTGAGGCAATTTTCCAACACAATGTAGCCTGGAAAAATCTTGGGAAGACGCTATTCCACATGGTTGGAGGGGGAAGCAGCTGGCCAGGGAAAAGGAGCTCCAGACTTCCAAGAACAGCCCACAGGGTGCCTGAGAGTGCTGGTTCCTGGGAGCAGAAGCAATTACTTGACCTGCCAACCCAGGGAGCACTAAGCACAACTTGGAAGGTCAGCTGGGAAAACTTTGCCAGAGGGAGGGAGGAGCCTACACAAGTGTGGCCCTTCTCAGCATGGCCCTCAGTGCTGCCCAGATCCCAGGAAACAAAGAAGACTGTTGAGGTGTCTCCTATGTCCCTGGTAGAGGACTCTGGGGCTTTGTCCATATTCAGACCCTGATCATACTCTGGGCCCCAATACTATCATAGCAGAGCATAGATCCTCCTCACAGGCCTGGGGCAGAAGGGTGTGCATGTGGTCATCCACAGACCACATCACAGGCAGGAGAGCATTCAAGACCTCTCATAAATACTTAAAGGAACTGAGATCCTTGCAGGGTTGTCTCAATAATACTCAAAAGTTCAGGAAGCATCCCAAACCAGGGCACAGGCTGGGGAAATTAGTAAACAGTTTATGACCAAGGAAGCGATAGAGAACATCATTCAAGCATACTAGATAATTTTGACTACAGTAAATTAAAAAGCTTTTGCACAGACAAAACCACTGTAACCAAGTTAAAAATAAATGTAGTAAATTGGGAAACAATTTTTGCAGCTATTATTTCTTACAAAGGACTCATTTCTAAAATATACAGAGAACTGAGTCAAATCTTCAACAAAACAAGCCATTCCCCAATTGGCAAATGATCAAAGGATATGCAAAGGCAATTTACAGCTGAGGACATCAATGCAATCCATAGTCATATGAAAAATTGCTCCCAATCATTGCTTATTAGAGAAATGCAAATTAAAACATCTCTGAGCTACCACCTCACACCTCTCAGACTGGCAATATGGCCAGAAAGGACAATGATCAATGATGGAAGGGATGCAGGAAATCTTGAACATTAATAAATTATTGGTTGAGTTGTAAAATCATCCAATCTTTCTGGAGAGCAATTTGGGATTATGCCCAAAGGGCAAAATAATGCACATACCCTTTGATCCAGCAATACCACTATTGAGTCTATAACCTGAAGAGATGATAAAAAGGGTAAAAACATCACTTGTACAAAAATATTTATAGCAGTCCTGTTTGTGGTGGCAAAAAATTGCAAATTAAGTGAAAGTCCTTCAATTAGGGGCTTAGCAAACTGTGATATATGTATGTCATGGAACACTATTGTTCTTTTAGAAACCCAGAGGGATGGGAATTCAGAGAGAAGCCTGGAGGGATTTGCATGAACTGATGCTGAGTGAAATGAGCAGAAGCAGAACATTATACACATTAACAGCAGCATGGGAGTGATGATCAACCCGGATGGACTAGCTCATCCCTTCAGTGCAAAAACCAGGGACAATTTTGAGCTATCTGAAATGGAGAATACCAGAATACCATCTGTATCCAGAAAAATAATTATAGACTGAACAAAAACCAAAGACTATTACTGTCAAATTAGGGGAAAATCATTATATTATAACATAATTTTACTATCTCATACTTTATATTTCTTCCTTAAGGATATGATTTCTTTGTCAACACAATCAACCAAGATATAACCCAGAACCAATGTAAACACTAACAGAATTCCTTCTATGAGGGTTGGAGCGGGGGAGGGAAGCAAGAATGGGGAGTAAATTGTAAAATTCAAAATAAATAAAATCTCGCTTAAAAAAAATAAAGAAACCACTACAGGAAAATTTCCCTGATATGCTAGAAACAGAGGGTAAAATAGAAATTGAGAGAATCTAAATAATATAAAAAGCATTTCCATAACATAGTACCAAAAAAGATGATTGTACATGAAACTGCAAATCTATTCAAAACTTGCTATTTCTTTAAAAAAAAAACAAATATATCATGTGCTTTTATTTTCTTCCCTTCATGACCAAGAGAGGTCAACCTAAGACATAAATGTGTACATGTATGTGCACAGGTGTGTATATCTATACATACATGTACATATGCATACATACTAAATTACATACATACACAAAATTTTTGCTTTAGAAGTTCCAAAGAAAGGGACCCACTACTTTCTAGAACTCACAATTATATTTTTGCTTAACTTTTATTGTTAGAATTTTTTTCTCTTAAATCAATCTAAATCTTTGCAACTTAAACTCTATTGCTATTAGCTCTGTTATCAGATGAAGCTAACCATGTCTAATATATTTAACATAGATCTTTGTTCCTGGGCAGTGAGAATCTGTCATTTACTATGTCATTTTATTTCTTCCAGCAAGTTATTCTATGGATATTTGACTTTTCCCCATATTGGTCATCTTCTATCCTCTAGCTTACCAGTGAAATTGTCAAAATATGGTGCTCACAACACAATACTCCAAAAGAATGTTGGCTCATTGAGGAAGCAATTACATTAGTGACTGAGTTCTGAGCAGAAATCTTGACTTGGAACAATTATAGGAATATAAGTGAGTGGGAAATCAAGTAATCACTTGTCTGAGGGTCTACTTTAGTAATGAGGTAATCCATGGTAACTCCTTAAGATGTTTAATTTATTTTAGAGGTCTGAATTGCTTCTTTCAGACAAAAGTAATATTTTAGTATTCAAACTAATGACAAAGAAACAGAAATAATAAAAAAAATTAAAAACAAAAATAGAAGATAATGGGAAAATCTCATCAGAAAAGTAAAAACAAGTAATCCGGGCAACAAATAAAGGAGAAATATATAAGAATAGCAGAGGAAATCAGAAAAAAATTTGGCTCTCCAAATTTCCCTCAGGAGAAAAAAGACAGACTATCATCACCTCAGAGGATACTTAATGAAGCAGAAATAAACATAAATTAGGGTAAAAAAAATTGTTCTTCTAAGACAACTTGAGAAGATCCAAGGAAAGAACAGAATTCTAGGGATGAAATTTATGCCTGAGGGAAGTACAAACACCTGCTAGCCAACTCAGGAGAATCAACAAATAATGTGTTAGGACAGCTGAGATGGGAGTCAACATCAGCCTTAGAAATATTCAAATTTTAGACAATATTAGAGTTTTAACAACTGAGAAAGAGAGAATTGAAGGATCTTCTACTTTAGAGGGACAGCAAATACAAACTGACTGGAAGCATACTGGGCTGTGACTTAAGGGAAGAAGGTAGTACATGCCTAGTAAATGCAGCAGCAGCAACTATTAACTATGGGAAGTTGTAAAAGAGCAGAGTGCCTGATTTCAATTCCATGGCAGAGCATCTAGCTGTAGTTTACAGCCACCATAGGGACCAGAAAATACAAGATTATTTTCAGGGCAGCATGGCTTGGAGAATCCAAGTTGAGCAGTGGAATTGACTTCAGAAAATAGTAGTAAAAAATGTAGAGACTTGGGCATCATTCACCATACTATATAACTAGCACTTAATTACACTATGACTTGCTAAAAAGAAACTGAAACAAACAATAAAAGACTATAATGGAACATAAAAAAGAATTCCACTTCAATGTGAAACATAAAATGTATCCAAGCACAAAAAAGAACTCTTGGAATAACTTAAAAATAATTCTAAACTTCAAAAGTTGGGGGGGATAGAAAAAGTAACCCAAGAAAATCAAGAAAATTATGAAAAGCAAGTCAACTAAGTTGAAATAGAGAAGCAAAAACAGGGAAACAAAATAATTCTTGAACAGCAGAAATGTGCAAAGTTCATATAATGACATTCTAAGAAATAAAGAAATAATGAAGCAAAAATTTTAAAAATGAAAAAATAGTAGACGTGATATAATTCGTCAGAAAAAAATAACTGATCTGGAAAAACAGGATAAATAATATAAGAAGAGTTTGACTACCTTGACTGTATCACATAACTTTTGGTCTATTGTCTCATTGTAATTGTCTTGGATGGAATCACTAATTCTTTCTTTAATTTGTTGGTTGATCCACTCATTCTGAAAATGTAGGTTACTTAGTTTATAATGCACCTTATAGCTTTATCTCCATGGCCCTTTATTGCATGTGATTTTTATTGCATCATAGATTGAAAAGAATTAATTCAATGTTTCTGCTTTTCAACATTTGATTATGAAATGTTTATATCCTAATATATTGTCAATTTCTGTGTAAATGTGATGTACCACAGGAAAAAAAAATCTATATTTTTTCTATCCCAATTCAATTTTCTCCAGAGATGTATAAGATTTCTAAAATTTTATTCACCTACTTAACTTTCTTCTTGTTTAATTTCTTATTATATTTATCTATTGCTGAGACAGGGAGATTGGGGCCCACCAGTAGAGTTTTGCTGTTCATGTCTTCCTATAATTCATTAGCTTCTCCTTTAAGAATTTAGATGCTATAACACTTGATACCTACACATTTAGTATTGCAATTGCTTCATTGTCTATGTTACCTTTTAGGAGGACATAGTTTCCTTCCTTATCTCTTTTAATGAGATCTATTTTTGTAACTGCTTTGTCTGGAAAAAGGATTGATACCCCTGCTTTTTCACTTTACCCAAAGCATAATATATTTTTTTCCTAGCCTTTTACCTTTAATCTGCTTGTACATCTCTGCTTCAAATGTGTTCCTTGAAAGTAGCATATCCATTCTGTTATCTGTTTCCATTTTATTCCATTCACATTCACAGTTATAATTACTAATTCCCCCTGCATTTGTATTTTCCCCCCTCTTTCACCTTATCCTCCCCCCCAAGTGTTTTGCTTCTGAATACTGTCTCCTTCAATGTATATCCTCCTTCTTTCCAACACCCTCCCTTTTCCTTCCCCTGTCCCTTTAACTTCCCCCTTTTCCTTTTCCCTTTCTTCCTTCCTACCCTTCTATCAACCCTTCCTTCCCCTCCCTTTTGCCTTCCTGAAACTTGAAATGTAATATGTATTTCTAAACTCAACTGAATATGCATGTTATTTACTCTTTGAGCCAAATCTGATGAAAGAAAGATTCAGATGGTCATCACTTCCTCCCTTCTTTCTCTCTATTGCAGTAGGTCCTTTGCACCTCTTCATGTGATGTAATTTTCCCTATGGAATCTCCCCCTTCCTCCAATCTGCTCATAACACTCCCTTTTTTTGGAAATAAAACAAAAAATTATTAAAAAGGTTACAAGAAAAAGGAAGGACTAGAGAAAGATAATAGAACAGTCAAGCAGCCTTGGTCAGAGAGGCAGTGAACTGGAGGCCAACTCAGGTCTTTATCTCTTGCTTTTCATCCTGAGGGCAAAAGGTGAACTCCCTTCCCTTATATTCAATCTGGAATTAGTTAGAGGGTAAATTCCAAGGAGATCAGGATACAAATTTTACCTTAAACAATGGTACTTTAAGAATGGGAAGGGTTCCCATTAAGAATGGGGAGGGCTCCCACCCAAGCTTATAATATTTCTGTTACAATCATAATATTCTACTTCAAGTCAATTTACATCTCACCCAAATTCTTTCTGTTATTTTCAAATTCTCTTCATCTTCCCCAGCATCAACCCCAAAACATCTCCACCCAAGTTTGACAGTCATAATTCTCTTTATCTTTCTCCTGCCTCATTCCCCCTTCAAAATTATTCAGGACCAGATTGTTCTGGGCCTATCAGAGTGCATTTGGATATGAATGTATTACAGCAAGGGCTTCATTGAGTCAGGGTACAGGAAATGATTGGCTGGAACAGCAGGCTGGTATCCACAGAGACTGGTCTTGGAGCTGTACAGCTAAGAGAAACAAAACACAAGGGGAAAAAATTGACAAGCAAAAAAACAGAGATATTGTAACAGAGAAGTCTATTTTACAGGGGTCCAATAATTAGGAAAAAACTAGAAGGTCTATATGGGGCAAGAACTATACTTTATAATCCTAAACCAGTATCAAAATCTTTTAATAAGAACATGGGTTCCAATGTAACAAATTCCTTGGTGGATGTGACAGAAGTTGTAAACAAAAGTACTGAAAAAAGAATTTTAAAGCTGCACATGTCTAAAAGTAATTTGCAACAATTATTTTTCTCTTTTAGCTTTGGCCATGATTAGAATGAATAAAAATTCTAGTTAAAGAATGGATCTCTCCTTTAAAGCCATTAAATATGCCAATAGGCATTATCCTGATCTACTGACTCACTCTCAAACTTAATTATGATACACCTGGAATGATGATGGCAATTTGCTATTACAAAGCAGAGAGGTACATGAGAACATGCTCCCTTATGAAGTCATATAGACAATATTCTTCAATGATAACTCCCCCACATTCCATTGGGAGGTTTCCATCTTTTAAATTACTGGATTTCTTTTGCATTTTCTTTTCCATTTGATCAATTCTATTTTTGAAGGAGTTGTTATTCTTTCCTATTTGCCCAGTTGTGTTTGGGGGAGGGAAGGTGGGAATTTTCTTTTTGCATTTGTCTAATTGTATATCTCATAGCATAAGATTACATTTCATATGGGTTTCTGCAATTTGACCAGAAGGTCAGTTAGCACTGCTATTTTCAGAAATACTGCCTGAATTCTCTGCAAGAGACAAGATCTAAAGAGGACCTCTTCATTAACTTGGGGAAGGATATTTTTTTCCCTCAGGCTAGAAATGCACCATTCATGTCTCTTATATTGCCTGTAGAATTCAGCAATCTTCTGCCAAGACTCTATTCATCTTCAGGCACTCTCTGTGACTTTGGAAGAACTTAAAGACATGCCTACTCCAAAAATACCATTGAGCAATGGTCCATTTAGCAAGTGTAGCAGATGACTCCTTGGCTACACCAGTTATAAAAATGATGAACATGGAAGCAAAGGGGAGGGAAAAATCTTATTTGCACTTTATGTAAACTCTCCTAATTAAAAGGAAACTTTACTAAGAAATGCTGCCTCTGGAAGCAACTTGGCCTAAGGAAAAAGTTCTGTTTTCTTAATGTACCTCTCAGCTAGACATTATTAGACAGGTTTTCTGTGGCATTAACTCATGTATGTGTTCATTGTCTCTACAAAGGCTGTCCTTGTCATTGTATCACCTTTGTAATTTGCCTTGTTGGCTGGTTGCTTCTCATTTCCTTTCTTCTTCATGGTGTTGGAAGTAAGGCTTCTTGCCTTTTCACAAGTGAAAATATTAACTTTGTATGAGATAGGAGTACTATTTACTTCATGTTTTGTTTTTTTTTTTATTTTCTTCCATCAAGAGACTGGTTCACTAGAAGTCTAGCCAAGCCTGGAAGTTCAACATTGATAGAGTTGTGAATCTAAGAGTAAAAAAATCTGTTTGGATCTTAGAACCTATCTATAATTATGTTAAATAAAACAAAATTAGATATGTGATTAGCAGTATTTTTTAATGAACAAAAATTTTCTCTCCCCATTTTCTTCCTTCATTTAAAAAAAATATCGTGTAACATATGGCTTGCTGAACAAAACAAAGAGCTGCTTTGACAATGTCCACAATTTAAAAAAAAAATTCATTCCATCTAAGTCATGGACATGCCGTAAATATCCATAGCTTCAACTTAAGTATATTCCCTCTGATAGACTTAACAGTTCTTAAGTTATGAGAATCTTCCTTCTAGAAATGTATGTAACCAGACTAATCTTATTGTATAACAGTTATTTTTTCCACTGTTTTCCTTTTCTTATGTCTCATGAGTCTCCTGTTTAATTATCATATTTTCTATTTATCTCTGGTATTTTTATCAGGAAAGTCTAAACATCACCTGTTTCATTAAATGTCCATCTTTTCCCCTGAAAGAAAGAGAAGGTTGAGTTTTGCTGAATAATGGATACTTGGTTTTAATACAGGCTTCCTTGCTCTCCAGAAAATCATAATTAAGACCTTTCCATTCTTTAATAGTGATGCAATCAATTACACAATCCTGTGTAATCCTGACTGTGTCTTCTTGGTATTTGAATTGCTTCTTTCTGGTTGCTTCTTGGATTTTCACTTTGTTCTGGAAATTCTAGACTTTGGTCACAATATTCCTTGATGTTTTAATTTAGGGATCCCTTTCAGCAGATGACTAATGAATTCTTTCAATGACTATTTTGCTCTCTGGTTCCAGGATATCAGGAAAGTTCTCCTTAATTATAACCTTTTAAAATATTTATTTTCATCCAATATGTACTATGTACATGCATATTTCTAAATTACAAAATTTCCCTCCACCCTTCTCTCCAACCCCTCTCCACTCAGCAGGGAACAGTCAGGTTGGCATTTTTATTTATATTTTGTTAAACATGTTTACAAATTAGTAATTTTTGCATGAGGAATTATGATTAAGGGAAAGAGATCCATAAAAGATACATTTTATAAAATGTTCATCAACTTCAGAAGGGTATTTTTCTGTGCATTTTGTTTTGTTTTGTTTTGTTTTTCTTCATCTAGTTGGAGATAATACAGTCCATACTTTCTAATACAATTGTCAAATACAATTGCCCTACCTCTTTGGACGGCAGAGAGGAATCCTTAACTATGTCCTAAAATATGGAGTCTGTGTGTTTTGTTTTTTTAATGAAGTTTTTCAGGTAGTCCTTTTTCTTAAATGGTCTCAAATCTATTTTCCTGGTCTGTGGTTTTACCAATGAGGTATTTTATATTTTTTAATTTTTTGATTGTTTTAAATTTTGTTTAACAGATTCTTGGTATCTAATAAAGTCATTAGTTTCCACAGAATCCAATCCTTTTTTTCGAAGAAAAATTTCTCCATATAGCTTTGGCATTTTCGTTTCCATTTGATCAATTCTATTATTGAAGGAGTTGTCATATTCTTTCCTATTTGCTCGATGTTGGGGGGGGGGATTTTCTTTTTGCATTTGTTTAATTGTATTATTAAATGAATTTTTTTCTGTTATTTTTTGTAAGATGTTATTTTCTTGTGCATGCTGTTAATTTTCTCTTGCATTTCTTTTCCCAATATTTCATTTGATTTTTAAACTCCTCTCTGATCTCTTCTAAGAAGTCTTTTTGGGCTGAAGATCGATTCATATTCTCCTCTGAAGCTTTAAGTCTCTCCTCCTTTTTCCGATCTAGTATCCTTATCTCCAAGGTAATGTTCAATATCTGCTTTGTGCTGGCCTTTTTTAATTTGGGGATATTAACTTACCCTATGGACTTGTGTTGAGGAAGGTGTTGAGAAACCTAAAGTCCTTGCTTACTGGAGTTAAGATCAACTATTTAGGAATGCCAGAAACACTCTCTGAAATCTCTGTGTTAGAGGTTTCAGCACCCCAGTCCCAGATCTGGGATTATCTCTGGGCTGTCTTCACACAACCCAGTCACTGGGATAGGCAGTCAGGGCTAGAAACTCCAGAGATTCTCTCTGAATTGTTAATGCTGGTGACATACAATGCCCACACCCAGGCCTTTGAGAAACATGAGAACATCTATGGTTGTTTCTCTAATTGCACTAGAGAAAATCATGCCCTCCAGAATTCTGGGGGCTCCACTGGGAATGCTGGAGGCTAGTGGACTGGTCTTCTAGACCAGCTGAGTTTATAGAATGGGTTTCCTAGACAGCATCTCTGAAGCTCTCCCAGTCTTCCCACAACACACACACACACCACAAAAACTTCCTTTCCCGCTACAAAGGATTCTGCTCCCACTTCTGCAATTCTCAGCTTAGTCCCACCTGTGTCACCTTGCTGCCTCTTCCCTGGGTCTATGCTATCTGCCCTGGGTATGATCATGGCCTTCTCCATCCCCTAAGCCCTCCCTGAAAGAGTTTGCTGAGAGACATTCCCCTGTCATTTTGTGGGTTCTGTCAATCTAAATCTATTAAGAATACTGATTCATGTTGGTACCTGGGGAAAACCTGGAAATATTAAAACAGTGTCTGCCTTCTCTCTGCAATCTTGGCCAAAAGTCCTGAATTTCTTTTGTTTATGCAATTAAAAAAAAAATTCATGCAACCAACTGGATAAACTGGCAGGCCTGAAGTCAGGAAGATTGATCACCCTGAGTTCAAATTTATCCTCAGACACTTACTAGTTGTGTAATACTGGGCATATATGATGACCAAGTATGATGAACTCATCTCATCTCAGTATTTAGGATAGCCCTAAAAGACTTGTGATGGATAATACCATCCACAGAGAAAAATCTATGGACTCTGGATGAAGACAAAAACAAACTTCTTTTCTAATGTTTCTTTTTCTCTTTCTCATGATTTCCCCCTTTAGTTCTAATTCTATTTTTACACATATGTAAGTTAATGACTTAATGACACATAAAGAATCAATCAAACAAAATCAAAAGAATAAAAATATAGAAGATGTAAAATCACACAGTGGGAAAACAACTGAAATGGAAATTTGATCTAGTAAAGGTAATTGGAGAATTATTTGACTACCTGGAGGACATGACAAAATCTTTCAAAAAATTATAAAGCAAAACTCTTGTGATATCCTAAAACCTTAGAAAAAATATTCATTGAAAAAGATGCCCCAGTCACCTCCTAACCTAAATCCTAAAATGAAAATTCCAAAAAATACTGTAGCAAAAATTCCATAAATATCAGATCAAGAAGAAAATACTACAGACAGCCAGGAAAACTAAAGAAAAAACAGTTTAAGTAGTACTTAATCAAAGCAGGACTAAAAAAGACTTGACAGCTTCAATATTAAAGTTAGAGGGTCTTTATTATGATATTCAGGAAAGAAAAAGGAGCTTCTATTACAAACAAAAACCAATTATCAGCAAAATTGATCAAAGTCTTTCAGGGGAATATATAAGTATTCAAGGACATAGGAAACTTTAATCTTTTCTGATGAGAAAAGCTAAATAGAAAATTTAATATTCTCAAGAGACATGTATATGAAATAGACTTAAAAGATGATATAATAAGGCAATTAGGAGAAGAAAGAGTACTTTATTTTTCAGATCTTTGCATCGTGGAAGACTTTATGACCAAAAAAGAGATAGAGAATATTATAAAATGGAAATTGGATAATTTTGATTAACTTTTAAAAAAGTAGTTTTACAAATAAAATCAAAGTATTTAAGATTTGAAGGAAAACAGCAATCCACAACACAATTTTTATAGACAGTGTTTTGTTTATTGTTTATTTGGTTTTTTGGTTTGGATATTTTCAGGGAAATGGTGCTAAGGAACTTGCCCATAGATACACAATGAAGTAAGTATTAAGTGTCTGAATCCAGATTTGAATTCAGGTCCTCCTGAATACAACACCCCTGCAGACAGTGTCTTGATAAAGGCCTATAGAGGACTGGATGAATTTCTTTTCTTTTTCTTTTTTTCTTTATTTTTGAGTAGTATCTTTACTTTTTTTTTATCCAAATACACATATTATATATATATATTTTAAGTTGCAAAATTCCTTCTACCCTCCCTTCTCATCCCCCTTCCTTCAGCATCAAATAGTGAGGTTTGCATTGTACATACATTTTTTGATCAACATATTTATGGATTAGTCATTTTTGATATGAGTAATTAGGATTAAGGGAAAGAGGAAAAATAAGAGATATTTTTATAAAGTTTTCAACAGATTCTGAAGACTTATTTTATGTTTTGTTTTATTTTTCTTCCTTTGGATGGGAATAGCATTGTGCATCATCGGTATAATATGGTGGGTTTAGCTCTCTGAAGTATTGAGAGGAGCTGCTTCCATCAAGGTTATTCATCTCACAATGTTGTTGTTAATGTGTATTTTGTTCTCTTGGTTCTGCTCCCTTCCACCATCATATCCTATAACTCAATCCATGTTTCTCTAGAGTTTGACCATTTATGGTTTCTAATAGAATAATAATAATAATTCATAGTGAATACCTGTAGTATAACTTGTTTAGTCTGTCCCCAATTGATGGGCATCCCCTCAATTTCCAGTTCTTTAACACTACAAGAAAAGAACTGCAATAAATATTTTGGAACATGAGACTTTTCCTATTTTTTATGAATTCTCCTGGATAAAGGTCTAAAATTAGTATTTCTAGGTCAAAAAGTATGAACACTTTTATTCCTATTTGGGAATAGTTCCATATTGCTCTCCAGAAAGGCTGGATCCATTCACAACTCTGCCAACAATGCTTCAGTGTCCCATTCCTACTACAACCTCTCCAACATGGATCATTTTCTCTTTTCCTCATTTTGACTAGACTGATAGTTGTAAGGTGATAGATAACATTATACTTGTTTTAATTTGCATTTCTCTAATCAATAATTATTTAAAACATTTTTCATGTGATTATATATAGCTTTAATTTCTTCACTGGAAAATTATTCATGTCCTTTGACAATTTATCAATTGGGGAATAATTTTGTAACCTTATAACTTTGATGGATTTCTCTGTATATTTTAGAAATAAGACCTTTATAAGAACTCTTAGTTGTTTTTTAATATATTATTTGTTTTGCATTATATACAATAGTAGTTTCAACCTTTCATTTTTGTGAGGTTTTGAATTTCATGCTTTTCCCCCCACCTTCCCTTACCTCCTCCCACTCCCCACAGAAGGCAGTCTGATAATCTTTACATTGTTTCCATTCTATACATTGATCAAAATTGAATGTGTTGAGAGAGAAATCATATTTTTAAGAAGAAAATAAAGTAACAGAGATAGCAAAATTATATAGTACATTCTATACTTTAAAAAATTAGAGGTAAAAAGACTTTGGTCATTGTTTAAACTCCACAGTCCTTTCTTTGGATAGAGATGGTATTCTTCATTAGGTACTCTAAAATTATATTAGCTCAGCCTAACCACAAGCAGATGATATTTGCCCAATTATTTAAATCTGACACAAATTAATGTGTGAAAAGTGTTTTGTAGTTGCTACTCTGAAGTATTTTATGTTGTTTGAAGCTACTTTAAATGGAATTTCTCTTTCTATCTCCTACTGCTGTATCTTGCTAGTAATATATAGAAATGCTTAGGGTTTATAAGGATTTATTTTATATCTTGCAACATTGCTACAGTTGATAATTGTTTCTAATAGTTTTTTAGATTACTTTTTAGTATTCTCTAGGTCTACCATCGTGTGATCTGCAAAGAATGAGTATTTTTGTTTCTTCCTTCCCAATACTAATTCCTTTAATTTCTTTTTCTTCTTTTGTTGCTGAAGCTAAAGTTTCTAAAACAATATTGAATAGTAGTGGTGATAATAGGTATCATTGCAAAACTAATTGTGAAGATTGTTTCCCAGATTTCTGCTTTCCTTCTAATTTTGACAGCATTGATATTATTATTGCAAAATCTTTTTAATTTAATATATTGAAAATCATTCATTTTGTACTTTATAATATGTTCTAATTTTTGTTCGGTCATAAATTTTATCTTTATTTCATAGATCTGATAGATAGAATATTTCTTGTACTATTAAGTTATCTCTGGTGGTGCCCTTTATGTTTAAATCCTATACCTATTTTCATCTTCTTTTGCCATAGTGTGTGAGATGTGGGTCTATGCCTAGTTTTTGCCATATTATTTTCCAATTTTCCCAACAACTTCTGTCAAATAATGAGTTCTTATCCCAGAAGCTAATGTCTTTATGTTTGTCAAAAAATAGATTGCTGTATTCATTTACTGTTCTTTCTTTTGAACGTATCCGAATCTACAGATCCATTACTAAATTTCTTAACGAGGACAAGGCTGTTTTGATGACTGCTGCTTTATAGTATAGTATTAGTTTCTGAGAGCTAGGCCACCCTCCTTTACATATTTTATCAGTTCCCTCTCTATTCATGACCTTTGGCTGCTCCAGATGTATTTTGTAATCATTTTTCCTAGCATGGTAAAATAGCTATTTAGTAGGTTGATTGGTATGGCATTGAATAAGTAATCTAATTTGGGTAGAATTGTCATTTTGATTTTATTAAATCGACCTAACCATGAGAAATTGACATTTTTCAGTTATTTTGATCTGTCTTTATTTGCCTGTGAAGTACTTTATAATTGTGATCATATTTTATGAGTTTGTCTCAGGAGATAGATTCCAAGGTATTTAATGTTATCGATAGTTACTTTAAATGGAATGTTTATTTCTATCTCTTGCTCATAGGCTTTGTTGTTCATATATAGAAATGCTGATGATTTATGGGGTTTATTTTATAACCTGCTACTTTGCTGAATTTAATTGCTTTAAGGAGTTCTTTAAGATCAGGTTCTCTAAGTATACCATCATATCATCTACAAAGAGTGAAAGTTTGCCAATTCTGATTCCTTCAATTTCTTTTTCTTCTCTTATTGCTACAGTTAGCATTTCTAATACTATATTAAAAGAAATGTTGATAATGGGCACTGAGTCAATTTCAAAAAAGACAATTGATAAATAATCCAAAGATATGAAATTTGCATATGAAGAAATTAAAGCTATCTATAATCAAATGTGAAAATATTTTAAGAGAACACAAATTAAAACAACACTGATCAATATAACAGAAAAGGAAAATGAGAAATTTTTGTGGAGGTGTGTGATAACTGAGACACTTGGTGACGAACCATTTTGGAGAGCAATTTGAAACTAATACCAAAGGGCTGTAAAACTGTGCATACCTTTGATCCAGCAATACCACTACTAAGTCTTTATTCAAACAAGATCATAAAAAGGTGAAAAGTGCACTATAGCAGTTTATTTTTTTGATGGCAATAAAAGGTGAAAAATAATTATATGTACATTATTTATAGCAGTTTATTTTTGTGATAGCAATGATTTAGAAGTAAAGAGCAAGCCCATTGATTGGGGAATGATTTAGTAATTTGCAGTATATGAATGAAATGGAATGCTATTTTTCTTCAAGAAATCCTGAACAAGGGCAGCTATTTGATGCAGTGGATAGAGCATAGGCCCTGGAGTCAGGAAAACCTGAGTTCAAATGCGGCCTCCAGATAGTTAATAATTACCTAGCTATGTGGCCTTGGGCAAGCCACTTAACCCTATTGCCTGGCAAAACCTAAAAAAAAAAAATCCTGAACAGGCAGATTTCAGAAACACCTGAAAAGTCTTAGAGGAACTGATATTGAGCAAATAGTGATCAAAGAACAGATTCAGGGCCAGGAAAAAGAAAACAAACAAAAAACTACGATTTATTAATCCAGACCAAAACATACTATTTTCACATTTAAAAATGGTTTGTGTTTGTTTGATTTTTATTTCTTGTGGGGGTTTTTCCACACAATATTGCTAGTACAGAAATAATAAACATGACTATACCTGTATTAAATTCCTTGCTGTCACAGGGAAGGGAAATGGAAAGGAGGGAGACAAAGTTGCAACTCAAAAATTATAAAAAAAAATGAAATTTGAAAATTATATTTACACATAATTGCAAAAAATAAAATAATATTAGCTAAAAATAAAAAAGAGTTTGATCATTTGTCTGAAAATAGAAGAAATTTTTATCCTTTTCTTATATTCATCTGTCTTCATATAATTTCTTCTGTTTTATTTTTTACTCTGATTTCAAATCTCATAAATTGTTCTTTCTCTTTTTCTTCTCTCTTCCTATAACTTCTATTGATTCACCTTAGAGCCTCTTAAAGATCAGTGCCTCTTCCCTTCCCTATCTGAGACATACTCTTCCCTTTTAGAATATAAAATGCCTCATAATCATTATTACCTAAGTCATTATTCTGTTTACAAATAGATTGTCTCAGTACATCTGTCTGAAAGGAAAACTTCCATTTAATGCTCAGATTAGTCTTTTTCTGTCTCAAACTTTTGCTTTAGAAGATTGTGTTTCTTCACTTGTTAAATTTCATCAGTTTATATTTTGCAAATATTTGTTATACCTTCAGCAAACTGTTAACACCCAAAGGTGAATTCTCTGTCTCTTTCTGTCTCTGTTTCTCAGTATTACTCTCTTCATTCATCCTATTCCTAGTCACACACACACACACACACACACACACACACACACACACACCCTCATTTAAGGTCTATATATAAGAGAATGCCATTCATATTTTCAGAGTATAAATTCCTCAATAAAACCTGTCAAATAGGCAATATATTATAAAATGTCATTTTTTGGTTCCTTAAAATTTACATAGCACTGTACTTATATTATCTTTTTGTACCTCACAGCAAGCCAAGAGTTAAGCATTCCAAGTACTATTCTAATTTTTGAATGAGGGAACCCTGATTCATACAGATTCAATCATTTTGGTAGAAATATACAACTAATATCCTAAGAAGTCTTGCTGACATCATATACAATTGTGTTACCTATGAAGCAACACTAACGTTTCTGAGTGGCGTGATTATATCCAATTCCATATTAGTGAAATGAAACAGAAAAAAATTCAATGTAAGTGACCCATAGTCCTAAAGCTTTTAACTATGCAAGTATGTTTTTGAAGCTGTCCTCCAATTCTATATTGAACCTAAAAAGTAATAATTTTGGAGTGATAATTTGCAATCCCAAAGAAAATTCTAAACACAAAACACCACTCAGGATATCAAATGGTGAACTCCTTTAATTAATTGAAAGTAGGATATGCTTTTCAACATACAAAATTACAAAAAAAAACTCTACTGGACCACTTTCATTGAGTTAAGGGAAGTAAACTTGTGCTTTAATCTCATTGACAGTTATATTTTTCTTATTTTATGTTCTCAGAATTTCATGATTCCTCTCAGCATAATGATTTGCAAAGACAAAGCATAGAATGGGAATCTAGGGTATTATTAATTCTGATTTTTCATCCCACTGAAACTATAGCATCAGGGACCCCCAAGTCAAATATGCATATTCATAATGCATTGTAGAGTTTCAAATCAGTTGTATAGCTTTGTGCCTATTATTAGGAGTCCAGAAAGAAGTAGAACAATCAAATGAAATCATCATATTATGAGTTTCTCTGGTGGGTGGGGATGGAAGCAAATTAGGTAAGAAGTAGAGGAGACTGTTTATAGACTATTCATTGTTTTAAAAAGTAAAACTAATTTTCTGACAAAAAGTATTTTTTTGTTGTAAAAAAGAAGTGGAAAACCTAAGGAATGCTGGTATTTTGAAATTATTCTAAAAGCGCAGGCAAAGGAGGATAAGGATTATCTCATCATTAAGGAAAATAGATATGTACTATGGTTAATAACCATAGAAGATTACTATACTCTCTCCCACTGAAAATTAAGAAATAACGTGCCCAGGGAAGGAGGTAAGAAGTACATAAAGAGGTGAGAAAAGAAGCAAGATATCATTCCATGTCATAGAAATCACAGATTTGAGGACCCTCATCAGGACCCAGACACAGCATAGTACTTGAATAGTAGAAAACAATGTAAGAGAAAAGAGTTGCTCAAGCATGTGTATTATTTTTATTCATACTATTAGGTTGGTGCTGAGATATGGTGTATCAATTACTTTGGTTTTGGAGTAAATAAACATATTTGGAAAGGAATGGAAATATCCAAGATTTTGACTTAAAAGACTTAAATATCCTTATGCTATCCAGTTAAAGCAATCCTTACAGACTAACAAGGTAACAGGAAAAAGTTTTATTATAAACATTGTTTTAATAATTTTCATTGTTATCCATGACTCTCATGGGCATCCTTAGGAAGAACACAAGTGAGGCAGAAACCAATTTATGAGGACTAGATTTCAACTACCCACCAAATTAAGGATAATTAATTCCTTACCAAAGAGTTTAATTATATATGTGTGTGGAGAAAAGAGAGAGAGAGAGAGAGAGAGAGATGGATGTATAGTCTCAGTCAGTTCATTTAATTCTCAAATATTCCTTTAGCTTTAAGAAATAGAAAAGCAGGTAGAGTCAAAAAGGTAACTTGAAGATAACATATTCCCTGAGCATTTCCCTGCACACCATTAAATTAAGCCTCTACATAGATATTAATGTTGCAGGTCCCACTAAAGTAATAACTAAATAAATACATAGATAGATGAGCAAACAAATAAATAGAATAAATGAATGAATAAACAAGCAAACGAATGAAGGAAGGAAGGGAGGGATGATTGAAACCAGTTTTCAACTGTGAACAATGTGGTGGATCTAGAGTGAAGTTCAGTCTCTTCTGGGAGAAGGTGGGGAGTAAGCCCACCCAAGTAGGAAAGCAGGAAAGCAGAGGCTTTTAGTCCCAGTACAGAAAGATTCCACTAGGTAGATAGAAAGTTATCAGAGATGATGAATCTCAAAGTCTGAAGCCAGGAACACTGGGACACACACACACACACACACACACACACACACACACACACACACACACACAAACAGGACTGGATTGGGACTAAACCATTGCAAGTCAGAAACTGGATATAAATGAGGAAACAAAAAACTTCTGCATAGGCAATGACTAGACAAAATTAAGCCAGGCATCAGACCCAGATCCAAACACAAATAATTGTATTTTAGTCCCTATATCCCAGGAACAGAACTCAACAATCAAAATGAGCAAAAAACTAAAAGAGAGCTAACTATAGAAAGCTATATGCAGATATAGATGATAAAAATGCTATTTTAGAAGAAGAAAGTAGTGACAAATTAAATACATGGGAAATCTCAAAAGAGGCTATTAATTGTACCCAAACCCAAAACTGCATAGAAGAGCTTTAAAAAAAAAAATCAAAAACCAAAGAAGAGAGGATGAAAAAAATTACTAAAAATAAATGTCATGCAGAAAACTTATGAAAAATTGAACAAAGAAATCAACTTCTTTATTTTTTAAAATAAATATTTTGTTTTCCAATTATATAAAATAGTAGTTTCTACCTATTCTTTTTATAAAGTTTTTAATTTTACACTTTTTCCCACCCTCCCTTCCCTCCCACCACCATCCACAGAATGCAGTCTGATAATCTTTATAATGTTTCTGTGCTACACTTTGATCAAAATTGAATGTGTTGAAAGAAAAATCATATCCTTGTGGAAAAAATAAAATATTTGTGATAGCAAAATTATGGAGTTCATAAGACAACTTTTTATCCTTTTAAAAATTGAAGGTAGTAGTCTTTGGTCTTTGTTTTAACTCCACAGTTCTTAAATTGTCTCAGATTCCCTAAAGTTGGTATTCTTCATCACAGATTCCCTAAAATTGTCAATGATTGTTGCACTGATGGAATGAGCTAGTCTATTAAGTTTGATCACCAGCCCCATGTTGCTGTAATCATGTACAATGTTCTGGTTCTGCTTATCTCGTTCAGCATCAGTTCATGCAAGTCTTTTCAGGCTTCTCAGAAATCCCATTCCTCCCAGTTTCTAACAGAACAATAGTGTTCCATAACATCCATATACCACAATTTGTTCAGTCATTCCCTATTTTATATACATTCATTTGATTTCCAATTCTTCCCTATCACAAACAGAGCTGCAATGAATATTTTTGTGCAGGTGATGTTTTTTACCCTTTTTCATTACCTCTTCAGGGTTTAGACTTAATAGTGGCTTTTCTGTATCAAGTCATATTCATATTTTATTGGCTTTGGGGAAAAATTCCAGATTGTTTTGCAGAAAGTTTGGATCAGTTCACAGCTTCACCAACAATGCATTAGTATCACAGACCCCATGTCTCTTCCAACATTAATAGTTGTCCTTTCTGGTCATATTGATCAATTTGAGAGGTGTGAAGTGGTACCTCAGAGATGTTTTAAATTGCATTTCTCTAATCAGCAACTATTTGGAGCAATGGATCATATGTCTTTTGGACAGCTTTGATTTCCTCATCTGAAAATTGCATTACATGTCCTTTGCCAATTTGTCAGTTGGGAATGGCTTGTTTTCTCTATAAATTTGATATAATTCTCCATATATGTTTGAAATGAGTCATTTGCCAGTAATACTATTTTTAAAAATTATTTCCCAATTTACTACATTTTTTAATCTTGATAACAGTGGTTTTGTCTGTGCAAAAGCTTTTTAATTTAATGTAATCAAAATTATTTATTTTTTCTTTTAATAATGATCTCTATCTCTTCCTTTGTCATAAACTGCTTCCCTTTCCATAGATCTGACAGGTAAACTTTTCCTTGATTTCCTAGTTTGTTTATAATCTTGTCTTTTATGACTAAATCCTGCACCCATTCCTATCTTATCATGGTTTAGGGTGTGAAACTTTGGTCTAATCCAAGTTTCTGCCATACTAACTTCCAATTTTTCCAACAGTCTTTGCCAAAGAGAGAGTTCTTATCTGAGAAGCAGGGCTCTTTGAGTTTATCAAATATAGATTACTATGGTGCTTTTCTGCTGTCTCATTTGCACCTAGTCAATTACGCTGATCCACCACTCTATTTCTTAGCCAGTACCAGACAATTTTGATGAGTGATGCTTCATAATATAATTTTAGATCTGGTAAGGCCAAACCACCATATTTTGCACTCTTATTTTTCATTAATTACCTTGATAGTCTTAACTTTTTGTTTCTCCCTATGAATTTGGTTTCAATTTTTTCTCTCTCATTAATGTAATTTTTGGAAGTTTGATTGGTAAGGAACTAAATAAGTAGTTTAAATTAGGTAGAACTGTCATTTTTATTATATTAGCTCAGTCTGTCCATGAGTCATTGATATTTGCCTAGTTATTTAAATCTGATTTTATTTGTGAGAGAAGGGCTTTGTAGTTGTTTTCATAGAGTTTCTGAGACTGTCTTGGGAGGTAGACTCCCAAAAATTTTATATTTTTGGAGTTACTTTAAATGGGATTTCACTAAAAATGTTGAGGATTTATGTGAGGTTATTTTATATTCTGTGACTTTTCTAAAGTTGATAATTGTTTTGAGTAATTTTTAGACTTTTTTTTTTAGGATTCAGTAGGTGTACCATTATGTCATCTGCAAAGAGTAAGAGTATTGTTTCTTCCTTCCCAATTCTAATTCCTTCAATTTCTTTTTCTTCTCTTCCTGTTGAATCTAACATTTCTAATATTATAATGAATAGTAGGGTGATCCTTGAACACACCTGATCTTATTGGGAATGCCTCTAGTTTATCCCCATTGCATATGATGCTTGTTGATAGTGTCAGATAGATACTGCTTATCATTCTAAGGAACAAACCATTTTTTATATGCTCTCCAGTGTTATTAATAGGAATGGGTGCTGTATTTTGTCAAAGGCTTTTTCAACATCTATTGTGATAATCATATGATTTCTGTTAGGTTTGTTACTGATATAATCAATTATAATCAAAATTTTCCTAGTATTGAACCAACTCTGCATTCCTGGGATAAGTCCTGTTTGGTCATAGTGTATTATCCTAGTGATAACTTGCATTAATCCCTTTGCTAAGATTTTAAGATTTTTGTATCCATATTTAATTAGAAAAACTGGTCTATAATTTTCTTCCCCTGTTTTGAATCTTCCTGGTTTAGGTATCAGCACCATACTGCTGTCATAGAAAGAGTTAGGCCGAGTTCTATGTTCACTTATTTTTCCAAAGACTTTATATAGAATTGGAACCAATTGTTCCTTAAATGTTTGATAGAATTCACTAGAGAGTTCACATCTAGCCCCAGACACTTAATAATCGCCTAGGTATGTGACCTTGGGCAAATCACTTAACCCCATTGCCTTAAATAAAAATAAATTTAAAAATTTTGAAAAAAGAATTCACTTGTGAATCCATCTGGTCTTTGAGATTTTTTCTTAGGGAGTTCAAAGATGGCCTGCTAAATTTCTTTTTCTGAGATAGGATTATTTAGGTCTAAAGACACCTGGGATAATAATTCCTTTTTTGGTGAAGAGGCTCCCATGACTATTTCAGGTCACCATGTCTTCTAGCTGCCAAGATCACTTAGCAGTTAGTGGCTTGTCTGAGTTCTCAAAGTTAGCTTGTTTCAGGGGGATTAACTGAATCCAGGTATCCTGGCTGAGGCAAGGACCCAAAGGAAGAGACATTAAGGTGTTTTCAGAATCACTTTAAAGGGACCAAGACTCATGCAGAACCAATTCTAGGTAATGTTCCATGATGCACAACCTAAAGCTTTGCAGAGATTGTCCATTAATTGCGGGGGGGGGGGGGGGGGGGGGCAGAGCTGAAGTCTGCTCCTTGCTTCTCTGGCATGAGACACAGTCAGGCAGGAAGAACTTGCCCCAATAGCACCCTTTCTGGGCCAGATCATAGGTGCTTACCACCTTCTTCAGTCCCAGCATGTTGTCAGTGATAATGTGCTCAAAGGTCCAGGGATTCTTCTTGTTGTTGTGTTCCCTCTCCTTTTGCACCTTGCAAATCTTTTGCAGCAACTCTCAGCCCAAGGGTTTGGATGGGCAGGGCAACTTGTGTGTCACCTGCTTGAGAAAGCATTCCCCCTTCCAAAACTCACAGAAGCCCACCACCTCTACAATAACACAACTGGTATTGACTGCTGTCAAGTAGTGTTCAATGGCGCCTTTTCCACCCCTCTATGAACTGGCCCATACTCTCTTTCTGGTGATGAATTTTTAAGGGCTTGGGACATGTCATATGGCAAACATGTTCTTGTTGTCCAAGGCATGGTTGATTGTCAGGCGCCTCATTTCAAAATGGCCCCAGTGGAGAAAACCACCGCCCATGACAGATTAACAAAGTTACCCTTGGTGAAGTCAATGGCTTCGGTGGATGGGACCTCAGATGTCATTCAAGTTCTTAGGTTCCTACTTCATCACCTGTGATATTCAATCAATAAACTTGAGCTTGGGCTTATCAGTAATAGAATCTCCTTTATAGGTCGGTACTGGGGGGAAGGTCTCCATCCAACACTGAGAGGTTGGCAGCCCCAACACCTGAAGGGAGCACACATGAGAGCACACATGAGAGCACACATGAGAGCCTGCACAGCCATAAGCCACCACATGGCTATGATCCAGGTTCCCAAGATTTATCAAGTTTATTTTTTTATAAGAACAATTCTTGTTTTTTTCCCTTATTTCAATATTTTTCTTGCTTTAGATTTCATTAATTTCTCCTTTAATTTGTAGAATTTCTAATTTGGTATTTAATTGAAAATTTTTAATTTGTTCTTTCTCAAATTTTATTTTAATTGCATGCTTAGTTCATTGATTTCCTCTTTCTCTATTTTATTCAAGTAAATATTTAAAGATATAATATATCCCCCAAATAATTACCTTATATCCCAATAGTTTTGATATGTTGTCTCATTATTATCATTATTTAAGATGAAATCATTAATTCTATTATTTGTTGTTTGATCCACTCATTCTTTAAAATGTGGTTATTTGGTTTCCAATTAGATTTAGTTCTATCCTATCTCTTCATGGTCTATCAGTGCTCATGATTTTTATTGCATTGTGATCTGAGCAGGAGGTATTCACTATTTCTGCCTTTCTACATTTGATTATTAGATTTTTATGCTTAGTACATGGTCAATTTTTATATATCTACCATATACTGAAGAAAAAAGAAAGTATATTCCTTTCTATCCCCATTCAATTTTCTCCAAAAATCTATCTTGTCTAGGTTTTCTAACACTCTATTTACCTCCTTAACTGCCTTCTTGTTTACTTTATGGTTATATTGATGTAGATCTGGGGGGGAGGGGTTGACATCTCTCAACAGTAGAGTGTGTGGCCTATGTCTTAATGGAACTCATTCAGTTTATTCTCTAAGAATTTGGTGCATACATAATTAGTTTTGAAATTGTTTCATTGTTTATGGTACATTGTAGGAGGATATAGTTTCCTTCCTTATCACTTTTACAGAGATGTATTTTTGAAGCTGGTTTGTCTGAAATACGGATAGCTACCCCTACCTTTTTCAATTCAGCTAAAGCAAAATATATTCTGCCCTAACCTGTTACATTTACTTTCTATGTATCTCTCTTCTTCAAATGAGTTTCTTGTAAGCAGCACATTGCAGGATTCCGGATTTTAATCCACTCTACTTTTCACTTATGTTTTATGGAAGAGTTCATCTAATTCACATTCAAACTTCTAATTACTAACTTTCTATTGCCCTCTATACTATCTTGCCTCTGTTTGTATTTCTCACCTTATTCGATGTCTCCAATATTTTGCTCATGAATAACATCTCTTTCGGTGTGTTTGCCCCCTTATACCCAAACTTCCTCCCATTTCTTTCCTCTTTCTCTTTGCTACTTCTTCCTTCCCTTCCATGTGTTAGTTCCTCTTTTCCTCCCCTCCCCCTTCCCCTTTTAATACTTGAGAGATAAGATCAGTTGCTTAACTTAGCTGAGTGTGTGTATGTTAATCCTTCTTTGAGTCAATCTCATGAAAGTAAGATTTAGGCTATTCTCAGCTCATCCTTTCTTCCCCTCTATTACAATAGGTCCTTTGTACCTCTTCATGTAAAGGGAATTGCCCCATTCAATTTCCTCCATCCTCCCATCCCTTTACTGTCCCCCTTTTTTTAAAGAAATATTTTTTAAAATCATTCTATTAAAGTCAGGGGGAAAGCTAGTTGGCTCAGTGGATAAGAACACTGACCCTGGAGTCAGGAGCACCTGAATTCAAATCTGACCTCAGACACTTCATAATTACCTAGCTGTGTTTCCTTGGGCAAGCCACCTAACCCCATTACCTTGCAAATAAAACTAAAAAAAAAGTCAAGGACAAGTAATAAGTGTCTACTATTGTCAAGAATTAAAGAATCTTTCACCCAGGTGGTGATAGAGCCAGTTTCATCTTATTGGATTGCAGTTTTTGTTCCTTTTCCCTGTTTTACCTTTTCATGTGTCTTTTGAGTCTCCTGTTTGATGTCCAAATTTTCTATTTAACTCTGGTCTTTTCATCAGGAAAAGTTGAAAGTCTCCTCTTTTGTTAAATTTACATCTTTTCCCCTGGAAGAGAAGGCTCAGGTTTATTGAATTCTTGCCTACATTCCAAGCTCTCTTACTCTTCATAATATCTTCCAGGCCCTTCTCTCCCTCAATATTGATGCAGCCAAATCATTTGTAATCCTTACTGTTATTCCTTGGTATCTAAATTGTTTCTTTCTGGCCTCTTGCAGTATATTCTTTTTTTATCTTAAAGTTCTGGAATTTAGCCACAATATTCCTTGGTGTCTGCATTTTGGGATCACTTTCAGGAGGGGGGCGGTTGATGTATAACTTTCAACAACTATTTTTCCCTCTGGTTCCATGATATCAGGAAAATTTTCCATCACTAAGTCCTGAAATATCAATCCAGCCTTTTTTGTTAATCCTCAATGTTTTCAGAAAGCCCATTGCTTCTTAAGTTGACTCTCCTGCATCTCTTCTCTAATTATACCCTTTCCTAATGAGTTATTTTGTATTTTTATCTAATTCTTTGGTTTTGTTTCATCGATTCTTGTTCCATTTAGTCATTAGTTTTCACAGATTCCAATCAATTTTTTAAAGAAAGAATTTTTTTCATTTACCTTTGGCAACTTCTTTTCCAGTTGGTCAATCCTATTTTTGGAAAGAATTTTCCATTAGTCCAATTGTATTTTCCAAGCATTTTTTTCTTGTTGCAGCGTGCAAATGTTCTTATGCATTTCTTTTCCCAATATTTTCCAATAGATTTTTAAATTCCTTCCTGATCTTTTATAAGAAGTCTTTCCAGAATGGAGACCAATTCATATTCTCCTCAGAAGCTCTAGCTCTCTCTGAGTTTGAATCTTTGGCTTCAATGTAGTTTTTTTTTTTTTTTTTTTTTTTTTTTTTTTATGAATACACCCCTTCCACTGGTTTTTCCTTCATTTCCCTAGGATTTTGTGTTGGAGGAGGTACTGATTCATAGATGTTTGGGGTTAAAATGCATATTTTTTAGCTCATTGGGCTTAGTAACTCTAATGGAACTGTTTAGTAGGGGATGCCAGAGGCTTTCTCTGGAGTGACCTTGATTTATGACCCATTTCCTAGTCCTGGTGTGGGGGTGCGGGGAACAGCAGTGTCTGTATTATCCTGGAAAAACTTGGACTGGGCCCTCAGGCTACACAGTTAGCCTCCTTATTATTCTTTCAGTACTGAGAGAGAGATCTCTTGCCCACACCTGAACCTCTGTGGGGAAGGGGGGTTGGAGGATTGTAATTGTGTTTGTTCTGGGAAGAGTTACTTTCTCCCACAGGTATGGGGGGCGGGGTTGGGGAATCAACTGGAAATAGTGAGGATCTGCTGAAAATACAGGGCTCTGTGGCCAGACCAGCTGAGCTGAGCGGATTGATGTCTAGTCACAGAGCTGGAGCTCTCCCTTCAGCCCAGGTGGACCTCTCAAACCTTCTGCTCACACAGCCAACATGGTTGTTCTCAGGTTAGTTCACAGGCCTCACCCCACCACCCCTGTGCTAGCTCTCTGCTCTTTGCCCATGGCTTACCCATTCCTTGTTGGCAGATGTTCTTTTTCTAGTTTCTTTTTCTGGGTCTTGTAGAGCTTTATTCTGTTAAAAGTTTTGATTCATATTATTTCCGAGGGAAACACAGTGCCAGGCTTTTCTCTTGGTCAGAAGAAATCAACTTCTTTAAAAGTAAATGTAACCAGCTATGAACGGAATACAACTCTCCAAAAAATAAAATTGACCTACTAGAAAAGGAATAAAACATCTAAAACTCAAATTGCAAACTGGTAAGTGTCTCTGAAAACTGTACAAACTGCAATACATTAAAGTAACCAACTAGAAAAAGGAAACACAAAAATCTAACTGAAGATAACAAGACCCTAAAACTTATAAATGGACAAATAGAAGTAAATGACTATGAGACATAAAGATTCCATAAAACAAAATCAAAAAGCATATTTAATTGAACAAAATGTAAAGTACTTTCTAAAAAAAAACAAATAACCTGGAAAATAGATGAAGGAGAGATAATTTACTCATCATTGGTCTTCCAGAAAGCATAGAAAATAGCTTTCAGAAAATTATCAGGGGAAAAGTCCCAATAAATTAGCTCAAGAAGATAAAAGAGTTCTTGAAAGAATCCATAAAACACATCCAGAAACACATCCCAGCATAAAATTTGAAAGCATTATCATAACAAAATTACTGAATTCTAAAATAAAGGAGAAAATACTGCAAACAGGCAAAATGAAACAATTTAAGTTCTTTGGAAACAGAATCAGAATTGCATAGAAATTATTAGTTTCAACATTAAAGAATCAGAGGGATTGAATATCTCATTTAGATTACAACCCAGAATTCATCACCCTTGCAAAACTCAGCATATTCTGTCAGAGAGAAAAGATGAATGAAGAATAAAATAAAGATCTTCTGTCCAAGATGTCAAAGAGAAACCCAGCACTGTCTTACACCTTCTTGACTTTCCCTCAGAACTAACATGAACTAAGCCTATTAAAGCAATTTGGATCCACAGAACCCAGAGAAAAACCTAGGTGAAGAACACCTAGCAACAAGGTCTGACTTAACGAATCTTGGGTGATCATATTTAAGAGAGCAAGTACAGGGGTGGAAGGGTGAGGCCTAGAGTATAACCTGAGAACAGCACCAGAAGCCTTTGTGTACATGGCAGCAGGGAGAGTTCCAGTGTGGAAGCTTTACTGTGTGGGGCAGAAGAGCTCCAGCACAGAGGCTGGTCAGATTGACTGGTCTAAATTACCAGGGAGGCAAGTGAAGTCCCTGTGTTTCCAGTTGAGTACCCTCTCCCCAATTTCTGTTGAAGAAAGTGACTCTTTACTGAACAAACACAGTAACAGCTGGCCCCCACCCCAGTAGGTGTGGGAGGCAGAGTTCTACCAGTACTGATTGAGAATTAAGTAAATTAACTATATAATCATAAACTTCCAAAAAATTACTTTAATGAGCTAGGAAAAATTGTAACTGAATTCATATGGAGAAAGAAAAAGTCAAGAATATCAAGGGATTTAATGAAAAAAAGTTCTAAAGAAGACAGCTTTGTATTAACAGATTTAAACTATACTATAAAACATCAGTCATAAAAACTGTCTGGTACTGGCTAAGAAACAGAGTGGTGGATCAGTGGAAGAGACCAGGTGCATGAGACAGCAGGAAATTATTATAGTTATCTGCTGTTTGATAAACTCAAAGAGTTCAGCTTCTGGGATATGGACTCACTGTTTGATAAAAGATAGTATGAGAGAAACTTGGAGTAGATCAACATCTCTCACCCCATACCAAGATAAGATCAAAATTGGTATAGGATTTAGACATAAAAGACAATATTATAAGCAAACTAGAAGAGCAAGGAATGTTTTCCCTGTCAGATCTGTGGAAAGGGGAGCAGTTTATGACCAAGGAAGAAAAAGAGAACATCATAAAAAACAAACTGAATAATTGTGATAACATTAAATTAAAAAGCTTTTGCACATACAAAGCCATTCTAATCAAGAACAAAAGAAATGTAGTAAATTAAGAAACCATTTCTACAACTAGTGTTTCAGACAAAGGACTCATTTCTACAATATAAAGAGAACTGAATCAACTTTATAAAAAAATTGGAAAATGTCAAAGGATATGCAAAGGCTATTTGCAGATGAGAAAAATCAAAACTATGTAAAGTAATATGAAAAGTTGTTCTAAATCATTACTTATTGGAGAAATGGAAATTAAAACACCTCTGATGTACCACCTCACATCGCTAACAGAAAGGACAATGATAAATGTTGGAAGGGAAAATCTGGGAAACTAAGGCAATGTAAGTGGGCCTATGAACTGATCTACTTTCTGTAGAGCAATTTAGATTTATGCTCAAAGAGCAATAAACATGTGCATACCTTTTGCCCAGAAATACCTATACTGGGTCTATACCCTGAAGAGATTATGAAAAATGGCAAAAACATCACATGGGCAAAAACATTCATAGCAACCCTATTTGTGGTGACAAAGAATTGTAAATTCAGGCAAAGTCCATCAGTTGGGGGACAGTTAAACACATTGTTGTATTTGTATTTTGCAGTACACTACTGGTGTATTAGAAATCAGGAGGGATGGAGTTTCAGAAAAACTTGGAAAAATTAGCATGAATTGATGCTGAGTGAGATGAGCAGAATCAGAAGAATATTACATGCCCCCTAACAGCAAGATGAGGGTGATTATCAACCTTAATGGACTGCTCATTCCATCAGTGCAATAATCAAGGACAATTTTAGGGTATTTTTGATGGAGAATAATATCTGTATCCAGTAAAAGAATTGTGGAGTTCAAACAAAGATGGAAGTTTATTACCTTAAATTTAAAAAAAAAAAGTTGTCCTATATACTACATAATTTTTCTGTCTCTAATATTTTATTTCTTCCTCAAGGACATGCTTTTTTCTCTTATTCAATTTTGATAAATGCATAGCATGGAAACAACATAAAGATTATCAGATTGCCTTGTGTTAAGGGAGGGGGAGGAAAAGGAGGGAGGGAATTGTAAAATTCAAAATCTTGCAAAAATGAAAAGGTAGAAACTACTACTGTATATAATTGAAAAATAAATAAAATATTTTTATAATAAAAAGAAAATGGAGAGGACTTCCAAGACTTCCTGATAATAAGACCAGAAATAAACACAGAATCCATTCTTCCACTATAGGACTCAAGAGATGCATTAAAAGATAAATGGAAAGAGAAAAAGTAAATGTTAGTCATGAATATTAAATTGTATACTATCCTACAAGGAAAGATAAAACTTGTAATGCTTGAGAGTTGTATTTCCCTTAGGATAGTTAAAGCTTTGAACATAGTTGAAAAAGATTGTATTTAGAGGATATGAGTATGGTTGGTTCTTGTCTTTCATCATTGAAAAAAGAACAAAATGACATCAGTATATTTGAGAAAAATTACAGTTTCCAACTGTGGTTGATCCAACCAATATGAGACCAATATCCAGGAGAACACCTAATATACATTTTTTTCATTTTAAAGATTTTATTTATTTTTAGTTTTACAAATTTTACCCTAATCTTCCTTCGCTCCCCCCACCTCCCACAGTAGGCAATTTGCCAGTCTTTTTACTGTTTCCCTGGTATACACTGATCCAAATTGAATGTGATGAGAGAGAAATAATATCCTTAAAGAAGAAACATAAAGTATGAGACAGCAAATTCAGACAGTAAGTTAGGAGTCTTTTTCTCCTACATTAAAGGTAATAGTCCTTGGTTTTTGCTCAAACTAAACAGTTCTTTCTCTGGACACAGATGGTATTCTCCATCACAGACAGCTCCCAAATATCCCTGATTGATACACTGATGAAATAAGAAAGTCTATCAGGGTTGATCATCAACTCCATGTTGCTGTTAGGGTGTACAATGTTTAGCTGGTTCTGCTCATTTCACTCAGCATCAGTTCATGCAAATCCCTCCAGGCTTCCCTGAATTCCCATCCCTCCTAATTTCTAATGGAACAATAGTGTTCCATGACATACATATACCACAGGTTGTTAAGCATTCCCCAATTTAAGGACATTTACTTGATTTCCAATTCTTTGCCACTACAAACAAAGCTGCTATGAATATTTTTGTACAAGTGATGTTTTTACTCTTTTTGCATCAACTCTTCAAGGTATAGACCAAGTAGTTGTATTGTTGGATCAAAGGGTATGCACATTTTTGTTGCTATTTTGGTGTAGTTCAAGATTGTTCTCCAGAAAGGTTGGATGAGTTCATGATCCACCAGTAATGGATTAGTGTCCCAGATTTCCCACAAATCTTCCAACAATGATCACTGTCCTTTCTGGTCATGTTGACCAGTCTGAGAAGAGTTAGGTGGTACCTCAGAGATGCTTTAATTTGCATTTCTCTAATAAGTAATGACTTAGAGTAATTTTTCATATGAGTATAGATCACTTTGATCTCATCTTTAAATTACCTTTGCATATCCTTTGACCATTTGTCAATTGGGGAATGACTTTTTTTTTAAAAAAATTGATTTAGTTTCTGTATATTTTAGAAATGAGTCCTTTGTCAGAAATACTAGTTCTAAAGATTGTTTCCTAATTTGCTATATTTCTTTTGATCTTGGTTACATTGGTTTTGTCTGTGCAAAAGCTTTTTAATTTAATGTAATCAAAATCATCTAGTTTGTTTTTAGAGATGTTCTCCATCTCTTCCTTAGTCATAAACTGCTTCCCTTTCCATAGATCTGACAGGTAAGCTACTCCTTGATCTTCTAATTTGCTTACAATACTGTTTTTATGTCTAAATCCTGTATCAATTTGGATCTTATCTTGGTATAGGGTGTGAGGTGTTGATCTAATCTATGTTTCCTCCATACTAAATTCCAATTTTCCCAGCATTTTTTATTGGAGAGAGTTTTTATCCCAATAGCTGGACTCTTTGGGTTTAACAAACAGCATATTACTATAATCATTTCCTACTATTACACTTAGTCTATTCTACTGGTACACCATTCTATTTCTTAGCCAATACAGACAGTTTTGATGCCTGATGCTTTGTACTATAATTTTTGATCTGGTAAGGCTAAGGAACCTTCTTTTGCACTTTTTTTTTTCATTGAGTGCCTGGAAATTCTTGAATTTTATTTCTCCATATGAATTTACTTACAACTTTTTCTAACTCATTAAAGTAATTTTTTTTGGAATTTTGATTGGTAGGGTAATTTAGTTTTAGTAAAATTGTCATTTTTATTATTTTAGCTCAATCTATCCATGAGCAGTTGATGTTTGCCCAATTATTTAAATCTGATTGTATTTGTGTGAGAAATGTTTTGTTACTGTATTCAAAAAGTTTCTGAGTCTACCTTGGCAAATAGACTCCCAGGTATTTTATATTGTCTGAGGCTACTTCGAATGGGATTTCCCTTTGTAGCTCTTTCTCCTGTATCTTGCTAGTCATGTATAGAAAAGTTGAGGATTTACAAGGGTTTATTTTATATCCCGAAACATTGCTAAAATTGCTGTATAATTTGTATAATTTCTTGGGATTCTCTATGTATACCATCATGTCATCTTCAAAGAGTGAGAATTTTGTCTCTGCCTTCCCGATTCTAATTCCTTAAATTTCTTTTTCTTATCTTATTGCTGAAGCTAACATTTCTAATACAATATTGAATAGTAGTGGTGATAATGGTCATCCTTGTTTCACCACTGATCTTATTGGGAATGCCTCTAGCCTCTCTCAGCTGAATACATTGCTTGCTTATGGTTTCAGATACATACTGATAATTATTCCAAGGAACAGTCCATTTATTCCTACACTTTCTAATATTTTTCGTAGGAATTGGTGCTGTATTTTGAATAAAGCTTTTCAGCATCTATTGATATAATCATAAGTTTTCTGATATGTTTGTTATTGACATAATTAATTATACTAACAGTTTTCCTAATATTGAACCAAACCCGCATTCCTGGGATAAATCCTATTGGATCATAATATATTACCCTAGTGATAACTTGTTGAAATCATTTTGCTAAGATTTTATTTAAGATTTTTGCATCTACATTCATCAGGGAGATAGGTTTTTAATTTTCTTTCTCTATTTATCACTTCCTGATGTAGGTATCAGCACCATATTCATGTCATAGAATGAGTTAGGCAGAGTTCCATCTTCACCTATTTTTCCAAAGAGTTTATATAGAATGGGAACCAATTGTTACTTAAATATTTGGGAGAATTAACTTGTGAATCCATCAGGCCCTTGAGATTTTTTCTTAGGAAAGTCAAAGATGACTTGTTGAATTTCTTTTTCTGAGAAAGGTTAGTTTAGGTATTTAATCTCCTCTTCATTTAAACTGGGAAATATATATTTTTGTAAATATTCATCCATTTCACTTAGATTGTCAAATTTATTGGGATAGAGTTGTACAAAATAATGCTGAATTACTACTTTAATTTCCTCCTCATTGATGGTGAGTTCACTTTTTCATTTATGATATCACTAATTTGATTTTCTTCTTTTTTTAATCAAATTGATCAAAGATTTATCAATTTTATTGTTTTTTTCCTAAAAGCAACTTTTGGTTTTATTTATTTTATTTTTTAGGGGTTTCATTTATTAATTTAATAGTCTTTTGCTTTTGCTTTTATTAATTTCTAGTTTAATTTTTTAGAATTTCTCTTTTGGTATTTAATTGGTGTTTTAATTTGTTTTTTCTCTAATTTTTTAGTTGCCTATTTAATTCATAGATTTCCTCTTTCTCTAATTCATTCATGTAAGCATTTTAAAATGCAATATATCCCCCTGACAGCTGCTTTGCATGAATCCCATAGGTTTTGGTATTATCATTAGCTAGAATGAAATAATTAATTCATTCTATAATTTTTGTTTGATTCATTCATTCTATTAAATGAAATTATTCAGTTTCCAATTAGTTTGGATTATATATCTCCCTTACCCAATATTGCATATGATTTTTATTACATAATGATCTGACAAAGATATATTCACTATTTCTGTCTTTCTGCAAATGGTTATTAGGTTTTTATGCCTGAGGTCATAGTCAATTTTTATGTAAGAGCCATGAACTGAAAAAAAGCATATTGCTTTCTATCCCCATTAATTTTTGTCCATAAGTTTATCATATCTACGTTTTCTAACAATCTATTTACCTCCTTAACTTCTTTTTTGTTTATTTTATGATTTGATTTGTCTAAATCTAAGAGTGGAAGGTTGAAGTATTGAAATCACTTTATTGTCTATGGTATATTTGAAGAGGATATAGTTTCCTTCCTTATCTCTTTTAACATTATCTGTTTTTGTAACTGCTTTGTCTGGGGTAAGGATTGCTACCCTTTAATGTTTCACTTCAGCTGAGGCAATCTATATTTTGCTCCAAATTGTCTCTCTCTCTCTCTCTCTCTCTCTCTCTCTCTCTCTCTCTCTCTGTCTCTCTGTCTCTCTCTCTCTGTCTCTCTCTCTCTCTCTCTGTCTCTCTGTCTCTGTATATATATATATATATATATATATATATATATATATATAGTCTGCTTCAAGTGAGTTTCTTGTAAGCAGCATATTGTAGCATTCTGTTTTTTATGTGATCTGCTATTTGCTTATGTTTTTTTATTCAATTTATTTTTTATTCTCATTTTGTACAAATTTTTTTACATTAATAAAATATTCTTGTTTACAAGTAAACAAAATACCCCTCCCCCCATGAATATAGATAGACTTGCTTGGGTGAAAAAAGTAAAGGGAGAGAAAAAAATTAAAATTAAAAAAAAATAACAGTAATCATTGTAGGGTAGGTATGGCCAGGTGGCGCAATGGACAAAGCACCAGCCCTGGAGCCACAAGCACCCGAGTCCATATCCAGCCTCGTAAACCCAATAATCACTCAGCCATGTGACATGCAAGCCACCCGATCCCCACTGCCCTGCAAAAACCAAAAAGAAGAAAAAGAAAGACCCAAAATAAAATAAAATAGTAATAATAGTAGAGGTGGCTGGGTGAAAGACAGAGCCTTGGCCCTTGAGCCAGGAGCACCTGGGTCCAAGTGTGGCCACAGACACCCAAAGATCACCCTACTATGTGGCCCCAGGCAGGCCATCCAGCCCCACTTGCCCTGCACCCTCCCCCCAAATAATAAGAATAAAAAATGCGCTTCAGTCTTTGTTCCAACACCAACAGCTGTCACGGGTGGATCACATTCTTTATGATAAGTCCATCACAAAAGTTACTTCCATATTTTTACAACGTTGCCATTGCTGATCGCAACTCCCTCCTTTCTTATTTCTCCACTACCATGTACTATATTTTCTCTCTCCTTTCACTCTGACTCTGCTGTAGGGTCACTGAGTGGCGCAGCAGACAGATCCCTGGTCCTGGGGCCAAGAAGCCCTTAGCCCCCATACCACCCCTTAGGCCCAGAATCCACCTGGCCCTATGGTCCTAGGCAGGCCATCCAATCCCAGCCTCTTACAAGAAGTAAAAAAGAAAATGTGTTATATCTGACCACTCTCCCCCCATGATCCATCCTCTCCTCCTTTATTCACATCCCCAACCCTTCCCCCTGCTCCCCCCCTCCTTCTTACTCCAGATGTCTATACCCCATTGAGTATATTTGCTGTTTCCTCTCCTAGCCATCTCTGATGAGAGCAAAGGTTCCCTCATTCCCCCTTGCCTCCCCCCTTCCATATCATTGCAATAGCTCATTGTAATAAAAAAAAATCTTATTATGTGAAATATCTTGGACTATTCCCCCTCTCCTTTTTCTTTCTCCCATTCCATTTCCCTTTTTTTCTATTGACTTCATTTATACACCATATTTGATCTTGGAATTTAGCTTTCTCCTGTGCTTCAACTATAAAAGCTCCCTCTACCTGCTCTATTAACTGAGAAGGTTCAAATGAATATTATCAGTATCATTTTTCTATACATGCAGTTCATCCTCATTAAGTCCCTCATATTTACCCCCTCTCCTCTAATCTCCATGTTTCACCTGAGTCCTGTATCTGAAGATCAAACCTTCTGTTCAGCTCTAGCCATTCCAAAAGGAACATTTGAAATTCCCCTGGTTCATTGAAAGTCCATCTTTTTCACTGGAAAAGGACATTCAGCCTTGCTGGGTAATTCATTCTTGGCTGCAATTTAAGCTCTTTTGCCTTCCAGTATATTGTATTCCAAGCCCTATGAGCTTCCAATGTAGTTGCTGCTAAGTCCTGTGTGATCCTGCCTGCAGCTCCACGATATTTGAACTGTGTCCTTCTGGATGCTTGTAATATTTTCTCTTTGACTTGGGAGTTCTGGAACTTGGCTATAATAATCCTGGGGGTTGGTGTTTTGGGATCTCTTTCTCTGGGGGATCAGTGGATTCTCTCCATTTCTATTTTGCCATCTGCTTCTAGACTATCAGGGCAATTTTCCTGTAGTAATTCTTTGAAAATGATGTCAAGGCTCTTTTCCTGATCATGACTTTCAGGTATTCCAATAATTTTTAAAATTATCTTTCCTAAGTCTGTTTTCCATATCAGTTGTTTTTTCAATGAGATGCTTCACATTTTCTTCTAATTTTTCATTTTTTTTTTGGTTTTGAAGTATTGATTCCTGATTTCTGGTAAATTCATCAATCTCCCTGAATTCTATTCTTTGTCTGAAGGATTTGTTCTCCTCAGAGAGTTTTCTTATCTCTTTCTCCTTCTGGCCAATTTTGCTTTTTAAAGCATTCTTCTCCTCAATAACTTTTTGAACTGTTTTATCCATTTGACCTAAGCTGGTTTTTAGCATGCTATTTTCTTCATCATTTTTTTGGATTTCCTTGATAAGCTGCTGACTTCATTTTCATGTTTTTCCTTCATCTCTCTCCTTTCTTTTCCCAGTTTTTCTTCCAACTCCTTCATTGGATTTTCAAAGTCTTTTTTGAGCTCTGTCATAGCCTGAGCCCAATTTCTGTTTTTCTTGGAGTCTTTAGATGCAGGAGCTTGTGCTTCCTCATCTTCAGACTGAGTATTTTGATCCTTCTTGGGCTCATTTGCAAAATATTTCTCAATAGTCTTCCTCTTATTTTTCTGCTTGCTCATTTTCCCACCCTGGGCCTGGTTTGGGGGTGCTTCCTGAGCTATTGGGACACTCCCACAAGGGTCTCAGTGTGTGAGGCTCTGTCCTCCATCCTGGTCTGTGAATGACCATATGGGCCCCACTCTGCCACAGGGCCAAGGGGGGGGGGGCCTGTTGTTCTATAGGGGGGGCCTAGACTGTGATCAGGATCTGAATGTGGTCAGAACCCCAGATTCTTGTTCCAGAGGCAGAGGACAGAGCTTGGCAGTCTCTCTCTCTTCACTCCCCTCCCTCAGCTCAATGGGCTCATGCCCTGGGGCCTCCTGCTTATAGGCTCCAATTGCTTCTGTTTCCAGGTCTGGGCTGTGCAAAGACCAAGCTGCTTGCTGTGTGCCCTGAGGGCTGGGCTTTATGTGTTGGCTCTGTCAGAGGTCCCCCACTGTTCCCCCACTTTGTGCCGGGTGCTCCCCGGGGTGCAACTCAGGAGACTCCGCCGCTGCTTTGAGCTGCGGCTCCAGCGCCCTGGGGCTGCCTCCAGGAGGCTGAAGTTCTTTGGCTCTAGCGGGCGGCCCCTCCAGCCCTGGGGAGCAGAGCCTTTCTGCTCTTTTCCAGGTTACCTTGAGTAGGAGAACTACCTCAGTGGGTCCCTTTGTGGGTTCTGTCTCTCAAAAGTTTAGTTAGAGTCCTTAGTTTATGAGTTTTATCAGAGAGCTCCTAAGACTCGACCCCTTCATGTCGCCATCTTAACTCTGCCCCCTATTTGCTTACATTTTAAGGGAGAGTTGATCCCATTCATATTCAAAGTTATAATTATGAACTCTTTATTGTCCTCCATGCTATCTTCCATCTGTTTGTATTTTCCCCCTTTTTCCCCCTTTGTTTGTATTCCCCAGTATTTTTTCTCAATACTGCCATCTTCAGTGTGTTTGCCCTCCTATATCCACTCCTTCCCTTTCTTTCCCCTTTGCCTTTTTTTCCCTTTTTACTTTCCTTCCTTCAATTATTTCCCCTTTTTCTTCCTCTCTCTGTGTCTATCAACCCCATCTTTTCCCCTTTGATTACTTAAAAGGTAAGGTGTTTTTTAAGTTAACTGAATATGTGTGTAAGTTAAATTTAAGCCAAGTCTGATGAGAGGAAGAATCAGATATTTTTCATCTCCTCCCTTTCCCCCTGCCTCTATTACAATAGGCCTTTTGTACCTCTTAATGTAATGAGATTTACCATCATTCAATCCTTCCCATTCTCCCATCTCCTTCCTGTCTCCTTTTTAAGCAGGATGTGATTTTAAATCATACTATCTGAATTATAGGAAATCCTGAGTATTCTTCTCTTATGACTAAGCATTTGCTCTCTAATAGAGTTACAATTCTTGAAATTTATTTGATTCTTTCTCCAAAGTAGGGGTATAGCCAGTTTCCTCTCATTGGTTAGCAGTCACATGGATGAGTCATGAGTGTCCATCACTTCTGGCTAGGTATATTCTCTCTCGTAAAGTTACAATTCTCAAGAGTTATGAGAATATATTTTTCCATGTTGGGATATAGCCAGTTTCATATTATTGGAGAGCAGATTTTCTTTGCCCCTCCCTTTTTTTTAACCTTTTCATGTATCTTTTGAACCTCCTGTTTGTTGTGCACATTTTCTATTTAACTCTGGTCTTTTAATCATGACTTGTTGGAGTTTTTCCATTTTGTTAAATTTCCATCTTTTCCTCTGAAAGAGAAGGCTCAGTTTTGCTGGATAGTGGTTTCTTGGCTGCAATCCAAGCTCCTTTGCTCTTCAGAATATCTCATTACCAGAACTTCGATCCCTTAGTGTTGATGCAGCCAATTCCTCCATAATACATACTGTGGCTCCTTAGTATTTAAATGGTTCCTGTCAGGCTGCTTGTAGGATTTTCTTTTATGTCTGATAATTCTGGAATTTTGCCACAACATTCTTTGGTGTTTTCATTTTAGGATCTCTTTCCTGAAAGGATCAATGTTCTTTCAAAAACTATTTTGCCCTCTGGTTCCATGATATCAGGGCAATTTTCTATCACTACATCCTGTAATATTAAATCCAGGCTTCTTTTCTCTTCAATGTTTTCAGGAAGACCAAAAATTCTCCTCAATCTGTCCTCAAGGTCAGTGATTTTGCTGATGAGGTATTCTACTTTTTCTATTTTTTTGGTTTTGTTTAACAGACTCTTGCTATCTCATGAAGTCATTAGTTTCCACAGACTCCGTTCTTTGTTTTAGAGAGGAATTTTCTTCATTTACCATTTACAGGGGGCAGCTAGGTGGCACAGTGGATAGAGCACTGGCCGTGGAGTGAGGCATACCTGAGTTCAAATCTGGCCTCAAACACTTAATAATTACCTAGCTGTGTGGCCTTGAACAGGCCAATTAACCTCAATGCCTGGGAAAAAGCCTAAAAACCCCACAAATACATTTACTGTTTGCAACTCCTTTTCTAGTACTGTTTGCAACCCCTTTTCTAGTTGGTCTATTCTATTTTTGTGGTAGTTTTTCATTTAACCAATTGAGGTTTTGAGAGAACTGTTTTCTTGTTGCAAGGTGTCTATTTTCTCTTCCACATTTTCTAATTGATTGTTACATCCCTTCCTTATTTCTAAAAGGAAGTCTTTCCATGCTAGAGATCAAGTAATATTCTCCTAAGAGGTTCTAGGTTTCTCTGAGTTATTGTCTTTTCCTTCCATGAACTTTTCTATGCCCCCTCCTTTGTATTGGCCTTTCTTCATTCTCCTAACACCTTGTGTTGGCAATTGGCTGGTTTACAGAGGTTTGGTGTTGGGCTCCCTAGAGTCTTTACTCACTGAATAAATATCTCCATCTGGCCATTAGGTGGTGCTAGAGATTTTGCTCCCTCAGTGTAATATCTCTAGATGGCCAGTAGGAGGTATTGGTTGTTTTTTCAGCAGTGTCTGTGACCTTGATTGAGGCCCTCTCTCTTGGCCTGTAGGGAGTTATTGAAGCTGTTAAATACTTTTGTCTTTGATAAATGGTGGGGTATACCCTGTATTGTCAGCTGAGATGGTTCTGCTACTCATATTCCTATGCCTGGGGAAAAAGTAGTCTTTAATTGTGTTTGTTCTGGGAAGAGACTTCATCTGAAATGGAAGTGTGGACTCAGAGTTCCTCCTGATCAGAGGAGCCCAGGGATAGATGTCTGCAGCTCTCCCACACCGGAACTCTCCCTCTAGCCCTGCTGGCAAATTCTAGATGGTCAGCACCACCACCAATGCCCCTGATCCCTAGTTGACTCAAGCCCCTCCATGTTCGA
Source organism: Macrotis lagotis (assembly GCF_037893015.1). NCBI lineage: Eukaryota > Metazoa > Chordata > Mammalia > Peramelemorphia > Peramelidae > Macrotis > Macrotis lagotis. The sequence continues at coordinate 202,991,586 of NC_133658.1, read as the reverse complement.
CCAGGCTCTAGCCCCACCACTGATCAAGCCAGTCCAGTTCTCAGGTACTCAGGCTCCTGGGCTCTGCCCCAGCCACTAATCAGGCTAATCTGCAGCTAATCCATGCTCTCAAGCTATCACTGATCCTGTGCTCCTGGCAGAGTCTGCCCTCTGCACCTATACTCACCCACAATCTCGGAAGACAAAACCTGTGATAGACATTCTTCTCCTAGCATTTCTTTCTGGGTTTGGTTGATTGGATTTCTGTTAAGAGGTCTGTTTCATATTATTTATGAGGGAACATCAGAAGACTTTAGAACTGTGCCTGTCTTCTCTCCACCATTTTGACAGGAAGTAATACACCTAGTATATTTACAGTAAACTTATGTACTTCATGTTTCCTTTGAGTTACTTTAATTCTGCATTGTTCATAGAACTTAGCACTTTCTCTGATGAGAGTACCCTATTCTGGGTGGTTCTGTGCCAGTATCTCCCATGTGTTGTTACAATACATTCTAAAGTTCTGTTTTAAAGTTTTTGCAAGGCAAATGGGATTAAGTGGCTTGCCCAAGGCCACACAGCTAGGTAATTATTAAGTGCTTGAGACCAGATTTGAATCCAGGTACTCCTGACTCCAGGGCCAGTGCTTTATCCACTGCGCCACCTAGCTGCCCCACTTCTAAAGTTCTTATGGGACATCTTCACTGTGTATTAGTACTAGAATCCCTAGGGGTTTTATATATTCTTAAATCAGTAGAGACTTTACTAGATATCTTGAGGCCTGTATGGGCATCTAAGTGGCACAGTGGATAGAATACTGAAGTTGGAGCCAGGAGGAAGTGAGATCTAATCCAGCCTCAGATGTTTGCTGCTTTTTGATCTTGGGCAAATCCTTTAACCCTGATTCCCTCGCATCCAAGGTAATCTCCAGTTTTCCTGATTCATACTGGAAACAGTTGGCTCTAGAGGAGTAAATGAGCCTGGTGATTTAGCAGAGCACCCCATAACTCAAATACAATTCATGTGCTTATCTCCTTGATGTTGTAGTGTTCTTAGAAAATGAAGGACATAAATTAGAATTTAGTAGTAGAGTAGGAACAGAGGCTGGGAACATACTTAGAAGGGTTGGACATAAAGAGAATGGGAAGCTCTTATGTCTTAGTCATATTTAAGGAAAAGAGCAGTTTAGCACAATGTTTGAGGTGCTAAAGGGATATAGACATCTACATGATATATTGCTTAGGGAGGATTGTGGGGTTATGGTTGGAGTACCATAGAGACAGACAGACAGACAAAGAATATACTTAGAGGGACTGGATATGAAAATATCTAAAAGAAATTTTGCTTTGCTCAATTCTTTGGCTACAATTAGAAGGAGTATTCTTGAGGGCAGGAGTATCAGTGGTTCATGAAATGATTTGTCTTTGCATGATACTTTGAATCATGAAGATTTTGTGCCATTGGAGGGTACCTGAAGATGTTAACACATAAAGTGATTAAAATCTGATGTGATACATGACTTTTAAGAAGAAAATTTCTAAACTTAGTGTCTGTGAAGCAATGCTGCTTATCAAATAATCAATTAGTCTTTGAGAAAATACTTCTGTCAGATCAGATAAAAGGTATATATTTTGACAAATAGGATTATATGCAAAACAGGAATAAATCAATTAAAATACAAAAAAGAAAAACTATACTAGGAGATAACTAGACATTAGTACATAAATAGCACAAGAAGAGACACAAAGAACTATTATAATAGAAGGAAAGGAGGGATGGTGTGAACAGTGAGTAAATCATAGACAATAGATTTGTCCCAGAGAATAAATAATAGAAATTCCCAATTGGGTTTAAAAATCTATCCTACCCTACAGGACAGTGGGGGGGGGGAAGAAAAAAAAAGCAATAAAGAAAGAACTGATAAAAGAGAAGGCAAAGGTAACATTTAAAATAAAAGTTAAAGAGAAAGGGAGAAAAATACAGGGGAGTAAGAATAAGAGAAAAGAAAGAGAAAAGTACAAATAGACAAATATAGCATGGAGGAAAATAAGAATTTCTACTCTTAACTATAAATTTGAATGTGATGAACCCTCTCATAAAATGGAAGCAAATAGCAGAAGTAATCTTGTCTTAATCCATTCTTAAGATAAGGAGCAGTTTAGTACCATGACTGGGGTGCTAAAGGGACAATAAGAGAAAATGGATTAAAGACCAGAATCCTACAATATGTTGTTTATAACAAACACATTTGAAGCTGAGAGATACACACATGGCAAAGATTAAAGACTGCAGCAAAATATATTTTTTCTTCAACAGAAGTTAAAAAACAGAAACAAAACAGGACTAGCAATACTGATCTCAGACAAAGGAAAAAAGCAAAAATAAATCTCATTGAAAGGAAAAAGGAAAGAAACTGGATCTTCTTAAAAGACACCATTGGAAAATAAAAGACAAAACATAAAAAAAACTGAAATAATGGGGAAGTTCAACTTCCTTCTCTCAGAGCTAGATAAATCTAAACACAAAATAAACAAGAAGGAAGTTAAAAAGTGGAATAAAATCTTTGAAAATTTAAATATTATAGACCATTGGAGAAAACTGAATGGGGTCAGATTAAAAGATCTAAACTTAATTCTGAACTATTTTATCCAACTATAAGCCAATAAATTTGATAACATAAATCAAATAGATGAATATTTATAAAAAAACATGCAGATTAAAAGAAGAGGAAGTAAAATTCTTCAATATTCCCAATTCAGAGAAAAAGGAATTGAAGAAACTATTAATAAGCTTCCTATTAAGAAATCCCCAGGTCCAGATTGCTTTACAACTGAACCCTACCAAATTTAGGGAACAGTTAATTCCAATTCTAAAAAAAATTATATGAAAAAATAGAAGGTGCTCTGCTAAATTTCTTTCATAATACCAATTTTCAATTGATACCTAAACCAGGAAGATTCAAAACAGAGAAAGAAAATCAAATACCAATGTCCCTAATGAATATTTATGCAATAAAACCCTTTGAAATTAAATTAATTTATTTATTTTGAATTTTACAGTTTTTCCCTGTAATCTTGCTTCCCTCCCTCCACCCCCACAGAGGCTGTCTGTTAGTCTTTGTTTTGTTTCCATGGTACTCATTGATTTAAACTGAATGTGAAAAAAATTTAATGTTAAAAAAATAGGAGATAGCAAAATTTCATAAGATAAGGGTTTTTTTTAATTAAAGGTAATAGTTGTTGCTCTTTGTTCAAACTCTACAATTCTTTCTGTAGATTCAGATAGTATCTCCATTGCAGATACCTTAAAAATGTTCCTGATTGGTGCATTGATGGAATGAGCAATTTCATTAAGGCTAATAATCACCCCCATGTTGGTGTTAGGGTTCATAATGTTCTGGTTTTGCTCATCTCAGTCAGCATCAGTTCATGCAAATCCTCCCAGGATTCCCTGAATTCCCATCCCTCCTGGGTTCTGATACAATAAGAGTGTTCCATAACAAATATTTACCACAATTTGTTCAGCCATTCCCCAATTGCTCAACATTCACTCAATTTCCAAATTTTTGCCACAACTAATAGGGATGCTATGAATATTTTTGTTTAAGTGATGATTTTACCCTTTTTCATGATCTCTTCAGGGTATAGATCCAGTAGTGGTATTGCTGGATCAAAGGAAATGCACATTTTTATTGCCCTTTGGGCGTAATTCCAAACTGTTCTCCAGAAAGGATGGATGAATTCACAACTCCACCGATGATGTATTAATGTCCCAGATTTCCTACATCTCTTCCAACATTGACCATTGTCCTTTCTGGTCATCTTGGCCAGTCTGACAGGTGTGACTAGGTACCTCAGAGATGCTTTCATTTGCATTTCTCTAATAAGTAGTGATTTAGAGAAATTTTTCATATGACTATGGATCACTTTAATTTCCACATTGGTAAATTCCCTTTGCATATCCCTTGACCATTTATCATTTGAGGAATGACTTGGTGTTTTTTTTTAATTTGACTGATTTCTCTGTATATTTTAGAAATCAGTCCTTTCTTAGAAGTATTAATTGTAAAAATTGTTTCCCAATTTACTACATTTCTTTTGATCTTGGTTACAGTGGTTTTGCCTGTGCCAAAGCTTCATTATCTAGTTTGTTTTAATGCTTTTCTCCATCTCTTCTTTTGTCATAAACTGTTTCCCTTTTGATAAATTTGACAGGTAACTATTACTTTTTCACCTAGTTTGATTGTAATTTTGTTTTTTTTATGTCTAAATCCTATATCCATTTTTATCTTATGTTGCTATAGGGTATGAGATGTTGGTCTAATCCAAGTTTCTGCCATACTAACTTCCAGTTTTCACAAATAGTTTTTAATCGAGGAGAGAGTTTTTATCCCAACAGCTGGACTCTTTGGGTTTATCAAAAATAACATTATTATTATCATTTCCTGCTAATGCACCTAGTCTATTCTACTGACCCATCACTCTATTTCTTAGTCAATTCCAGACAGTTTTGGTGAAAAATGCTTTATAATATAATTTTAGATCTGGTAGGGCTAAGCCATCTTCTTTTGCACATTTTTTTCCATTAAATCTCTGTAGATTCTCAACTTTCTATTTCTTCATATGAATTTACATTCAATTTTTTCTAACTCATTGAAGTAATTTTTGGAATTTTGATTGGTAAGCCACTAAATAAGTAGTTTAATTTAGGAATAATTTTCATTTTTATTCTATTAGCTCAGTCTCTTCATGAAAAGTTGGTCAGTGAACATAAGTTCATGAATCTGTTTGTTTGTTTGTTTTTTTGTCTTAAACAGAATTTGATACTCTAGGGTCCTAGATCATGTGGCATCTAGGCTGTGCATGGAAAGAGCATTGGGATTTTAAACAGGAATATTCATTTTATGAGTTCAAATCTGACCTCTGACATACTGTGTGATTCTATGCAAGTCACTCAACCTGGTTTTCCTCAGTTTCATCATCTGTAAAATGAACTAAAGAAGGAAATGGTAAAACACTCCAAAAATGAGGTCAAGAAGAGTGAAGTAAGAAATAAAACAATTGAACAGCAACAATTAGAGTCTTAGAAAATGAAAGAATTAAAGATGTTTTGTCTTTGGTGACTTTGGAGAAGTTAGTTAGATGACTAGTGTCAGATCCAAGATTTTTCCTGATTCTACATGCATCACTCTTTTCATTCCATCCAAGCTCTGTCTTCAATTTGTTCTTGTTCTTTTTCTTTTTCTTGTTCTTCTTGTTATTTTTCTTCTGTTTCTTCTACTTCTTCAACTTCTTTCTTCTGCTTCTTCTGCTTCTCTCTCTCTCTCTCTCTCTCTCTCTCTCTCTCTCTCTCTCTCTCTCTCTCTCCCTCCCTCTCTCCACACACATACACAAACACACACAAATCACACAATATCCTACTCTCCAACAAATCAGAAAATTTTAAAAATACTGTATTTATCACTCCATTAAAATGACTTGTTCACTTTTAAAGATATGAAAAGAAGATATTCAAATGACAATTTCTAGTGTTTTAATAAATCTAATAGTGAACTATTTTTAAAGTTACTTATATTTCATCTTAGTTTTTTATTTCTCAATATATATTTAACTTATAATCCTACATCAAATCAGACTTCTATTTTTGAATAATTTTACAATTAAAGCATAACATGCACAGAAACAGCATAACTTAGCTTGATAGCATAGTACAGGAGTGCATTGTACATGAGGATAGTTAGGATTGAATGGCCCAATTCAAGAAACATTATAATTACTCATGTATTTACATTATTTATTTATGAAAATAAATGTATTTTGTTTCAAACTGAAGCAAGTAGAATATAGGCAACTTAGATATTGTAAGTTCTTTCCATTTATTAATTCTGAGCTAAATGAAAAAAAAACGGTTTGTATAACTCTTTGTTTCTACACAGAAGCTGAGGTCATAGGGCTGAGTAGATTTTTTTACTTGCTAAAATTATGCCTGGGGCAAACTAAAATAAAATTACTGGGAAAGCAATGCAAAAAAAAGTTGCATTGTTGGTATAGCTGTTCTGCAAGTACAGAGAGACTGGTGGCTTGGAGGACAGGGTATATATATATCATCATTATTGAAGGAAGAAATTCAGAGCACCATAGGATTTAGAAATGGTGGTCAAAATAGGAAGAAATAATTCAACTTATCCCTATGGAGAAAACTCATAGTGCTCTAAATGTATGCTAAGAAAAATCCTGTAAAATGTTCTTAATAATAATTCTTGCTAACTACTGCAATTCTCCAGTTCCTACCCAGTTTCTTCTTTTATAAATGATTCACAAAGATAGTTGGATACAAAATTAATACTTCAGTAAATATCCTTGCCTTTATTTAGTTCTCTGCTATCCCAAATCAAAACTCAAATATACCTTTAATAGATGGAATTTCAATAGTGGTAGAAACAGAAATAAACAAATAATTAACAACAATAAGCAAAAATACTTCTCACTATTTTGCAGTAATAAGTATAGACTTTTGTTCCAATATAACAATTTCATCCCTGAATGATAAACACATAATTAGTAACCATTCAGAAATTAAGTGACTCTTTTTTAAGTTGATAAGATCCAACAAAGCAAGATCTAAATTAGCATAGTATTTAGGTGCCCATGGTCACCTTTTTTTTTCCAATGGTAAGCCAAGAGTTGGAGTAAAAGGTTAGTGAAGGAAAGAAACCATATTGCAAAATTAATAATTAATTTGATATCATTTTATTCATTAGGTTTATTAAAAAAGATGGAAAAAATAAGCACTGAATATTGTACAAACATTATGTAAACAATGAATAGAAGTAATATCACCTTCATATTCTTTCTCTAACTCCATGTCTCCTTCAAAATGATGTAGGTAATGAGTGCACCAAAAATATCTGAAATTATGAAGATAAATGTCAATGGAATGGGACTATTCAGCAACTCAAGAATTCACAGATTGCTTCACAATTTGTGTTTCCATAAAAGTGAACTTATTTGACCAATCAATGCAAAATTTCAATTCATATGCTAGTCTGATTATCTTTCTTTAATTTTTTTTTAATTTAAGGCAATGGGGTTAAGTGACTTGACCAAGGTCACACAACTGAGCGATTATTAAGTGTTTTAGGTGGGAATTTAACTCAGGTCCTCCTGACTCCAGGACAAATGCTTTATCCACTGTGCCACATAACTGCCTCTGATTATCTTTTGAGAAGTGATTAGATTAGACCAGAGACATCAAAACCTGTCCATAAATCTGTCTGTAGAATCTTATGTATTCTAGGTCACTAGAATCTAGGAAAAATATTCTGAAAGGAATTTTTTTTAAAAAATTGAAGATATTAGTAGTGCAAGATTTAGTTTTGTACTTCATTTTATTTTCTATTACATGCAAAAGTACTTTTCAGCATTCATCCATTTGCAAGTTTATAGGTTCCAAATTTTTCTACCACTCTCCCTTTCCTTCCTGACCTGAAGGCAACAGACAGTCTGGTCAACGTTGTATACTATCATGTTTAATATATTTCCATTTTGGTCAGTTGTAAAAGAGAAATTAGAACTAAGGGGGGGGGTATCATATGAAAGAGAGAAAAAAGAAAAATTTAAAAGGCAAAGTAATATACTTTTATCTGCATTCAGACTCCATAGTATTTTAGTGCATTTTTTTTTTGGTTTTGTTTTTTGTTTCCAGGTTGCAGATGCCATTTCCATAAGAGGTCTCTCAAGATTGTCTTTAATCACTCAATTGCTGAAAGAAGTGGCATGCCTCATACTTGATCCAAATAACAGTGTTCCCATTAACGTGTACAATTCTTTACTGGTTCTGCTTACATCACTCAGCATCAATTCATGCAAATTTTTCTATGCTTTTCCAGTCTCTCATGATTTCATGCAGAAGAATATGAATACTATAAATTTAAAATAAGACAAATTGACTTAAAAATCACTACTCCATATCATTCATTACTGGTAAATGTTGTACTTACACATTTGTGTTTAAAATGCTGAGAGATTTGCCATTTTCTGTGTGATGAATTGGAGTTAAGGCAAAAGAAAGAAAACTTTGAGACAGGAAAGAAAAACCTAAGAGAAAAATTTTAAAAGTGAATGCTGTGTTCATTCAGATTCTTTAGAGTTTTTTCATTTCTTTTCATTTGCTTTGTTTTGTTCTTATTCCAGTGAATGTGAATAGTATTGTCTATAGGAGGTCTCCTAGGATTGTTTGAGGTCTTTGAACTGCAGAGAGGAGCTTCCTCAACAAAGTTGATCAACTTACAATGTTGTTGATAATATGCACAATGTTCTCTTGGCTCTCTTAAATTCCTTGCTCTCAGTATAAGTTCCTATGATTCATTCAATGCTTCTCTACAGTCCCTCCATTCATGGTTTCTTATAGCACATAGTACTCCATAACATTCATATACCATCACTTGTTCGGTCATTCTCCAATCGATGGGCATCCCCTCAATTTTGAATTCTTTGCCACTACACAAAGAACTACTAAGAATACTTTAGAACATTTAGGACTTTTACCATTTTTATGCATTCTTCTGGATATAGACCTATTATTGCTATTTCTGGGCCAAAGGGTATGATCAATTTTACTGCTCTTTGGGTATAGTTCCATTTTGCTTTCCAGAATGGTTGAATCAGTTCACAACTCCACCAATAATGCATTAATATCCCAATTCTCCCACAACCTCTTCAATATTAATCAATTTCCCTTTTTGTCATCTTAGTCAATTTGATAGGTATGAAGTGGAACCTCATAGTTGTTTTAATTTGCATTTTTCTAATCAGTAATGATTTGGAACATTTTTCAGATGATCATATATAGATTTAATTTCTTAATGTGAAAACTGCTTATTCTTATCCTTTGATAACAATAGTAATCCTTTACATGCATATACCATAACTAGTTCAGCTATTCCCCAATTGATGAGCATTTGCTAAATTTTTAATTCTTTAATACTACAAAAAGAACTGCTATAAATATTTTGGAACTTGTTGGACTTTTTCCACTTATTATTTCTTCTACATATGGGTCTTGTATTGGTATTACTGAGTCAAAGGGAAAGTGAGATCTCATCCTTTATCTTGGCAGTCTTTGGATTCTTGAAGAGTGTCCTTCTATCTTCTATATGTCCAACTCCAACAGTACTCTTCAGTTCTCTAGGATAAACTTCCCTACATTATTCACTTAATTTTCTTGAGGCAGGATTATACATAGTCAATAAAAGGTAAGCAAAGTATGGTGTTTAAGATCCAAATGTTTTTTAGTATATCTAAATCAAATGAGATAATATTAATAAAATGAATAGCCAGCCTTAAAGCCCTATATAAATGCTCTGCTTATCAATATTATCATTATCACCATCATCATTGTCATTATGATCATCATAATTTTAATCATGGTTATTCAAAGTTGTTGTTATATTGTACTGTGGTTTCTCATTACATCATTTGAGATTTTGAATCTATTTTAAGTTAGAGGAAATAATTGTGAATTCCAGAATGGGAGACTCAAGGGACTTTCCAAAGTCTTTCTCATCTATGAACAGAAGAGGAAGCAAAGGTTAGAACTAAGGATGAACCTTAAAAAAATGCAATGTGATATTTTTTCCTGACCATCCAAATCAAATAATGATCAAAAGACCTCCAGATGAATAACAATAATGAAAAAAATTACATTATCTATTATATAATACATTAAAATTTTTCTATGATATACACATATTTTATCTATACAAGGGATATGAAAGCTACCTTTTTATTTAGCTCATTTTACCCATGAGAAAACTGAAGCAGACAGAATAAATTACTTTACTAGATCAATGTCTGAAGGTTCATTTGAAATAAGGTCTTGTTCTCCAGTGTTTTTTGATGGTGCCTCTGAGTTGTCATGAGGGCCAGTAAATAGAGGTCATTTATTAAAAAATTATATTGGGAAAACTTTACTAACAATATTAGAGATTTTCACTTCAACTTAGAATAGCAAGTATCTCTGAAAGGTCTCATTTCTCAAATAGATAGAGAACTGAGATGAATTCATTAGTATAGTAGCCATTCCCACATTCATTAGTTGTCAATGGATATGAAGAAGGAGTTTTCAGATAAGGGAATCAAAGTAATCTATCTGCATGTGAAAAATGCTATAAACAATTATTTATTATAGAAATTCAAATCAAAAAATTCTGAGGAATTTCCTCACATCTATCAAGTTGGAAACTATGACAAAAAAAGAAAAATGACAAATGTTGCAGAAGATATAGGAAAATATTGCATTAATGCCTTGGTGATGGAATTGTGAACTGGTGCTAGAATCCAACCATTCATTTATTTTATTTTTTTATTTTAACTTGTTTCTTTTTTTCTTTTTTACTAAAGATTTTATTTATTTTCAGTTTTGCAAATTTTCCTCTAATGCTACTTCCCTCCCCCCACCAAAGACAGAAAGCAATTTGTCAGTTTTTACATTGCTTCCTTGTTGTACATTGATCCAAATTGTGTGTGATGAGAGAGAAATCATATTCTTCAGGAAGAAACATAAAGCATAAGAGATAAAAAGATCAGACAATAAGATATCAGGTTTTTTCCCTAAATTAAAGGAAATAGTCTTTAGACTTTGTTCAAACACCACAGTTCTTTATCTGGATACAGATGGTATTCTCCATTGCAGACAGCCCAAAATTGTCCCTGATTTTTGCACTAATGAAATGAACTATTCCATCAAGGTTGATCATAGCCTCCATGTTGCTGTTAGGGTGTACAGTGTTTTTCTGATTCTTTTCATCTCACTCAGCATCAGTTCATGCAAATACCTGCAGGCTTCCCATAATTCCCATCCCTCCTGGTTTCTAATAGAACAATAGCATTCCATGACATACATATGCCACAGTTTGCTAAGCCATTGCCCAATTGTAGGACATTTACTTGATTTATAATTCTTTGCCAACACAGACAGGGCTGCTATGAATATTTTTGTACAAGTGATGTTTTTACCGTTTTTCATCATCTCTTCAGGGTATAGACCCAATAGTGGTATTGCTGGATCAAAGGGTATGCACATTTTTGTTGCCCTTTGGGCATAATTCCAAATTTCTCTCCAGAACAGTTGGATGAGTTCACAGCTCCACCAACAATGTAATAGAGTCCCAGATTTTCCATAATCCTTCCAACAATGATAATTATACTGTCCGGTCATATGGACCAGTCTGAGAGGCATGAGGTGGTACCTCACAGAAGCTTTAATTTGCATTTCTCTTATATGTAATGATTTAGAGCAACTTTTCATAAGATTGTGGATTGCTTTGATCTCCTCATCTTTTAATTGCCTTTGTATATCCTTTGACCATTTCCTCAATTGGGGATTGGCATTTTTTAAAAAATATGTCTCAGTTCTCGGTGTATTTTAGAAATGAGTTCTTTGTCAGAAACATTAGTTGTAAATATTGTTTCACAATTTACTACATTTCTTTTGATCTTGGTTACAGGTTTTATCTGTGCAAAAGCTTTTAAATTTAATGTAATCAAAATCATCTAGTTTGTTTGTAGTGATGTTCTCCCTCTCTTCCTTAGTCATAAACTGTTTCCCTTTCAATAGATCTGACAGGTAAAGTAGTCCTTGATCTTCTAATTTGCTTATGGTATTGTTTTTTATGTCTAAATCCTATATTGATTTGGATCTTATCTTGGTATAGGGTGTGAGGTGTTGGTCTAATCTAAGTTTCTTCCATACTAACTTCCAACATCACCACTACTGGTGATATCAAACAGTAGATTATTATAATCATTTCCTACTATTACAAGTAGTCTATTCCATTGGTTCACTACTCTATTTCTTAGCCAATACCAGTTTTGATGACTGATGTTTTATAATATAATTTTAAATCAGGTAGATCTAAGCTTTGCACTTTTTTCCCATTAAATCCCTGGAAATTCTTGACTTGTTATTTCTCCATATGAATTTATTTACAACTTTTTCTAACTCATTGAATAATTTTTGGAATTTTGATTAGTAGGGCAGTAAACAGGTAGTTTAGTTTTGGTAGAATTGTCATTTTCATTATGTTAGCTCTACCTATCCATGAGCAGTGGATATTTGCCCAGTTATTTAAATCTGATTTAATTTCTGTGAGAAAAGTTTTGTAATTGTTTTCAAAAAGTTTTTAGTATGCCTTGGCAGGTTGATGCCTAGGTACTTTATTTTGTCTGAGGTTACTTTGAATGGGATTTCTCATTCTAACTTTTTTTGTTGTATCTTGCTAGTAATATATAGAAATGTTGAAGATTTATGAGGGTTTATTTTATATACTGCTACTTTGCTAAAGTTGCTAATTATTTCTAGTAGTTTTTTAGATGACTTTTTGGGATTCTCTAGGCATACCATCATGTCTTCTGCAAAGAGTGAGAGCTTCATATCTTTCTTCCCAATTCTAAATCTGTCAATTTCTTTTTCTTCTCTAATAGCTGAAGCTAACATTTCTAATACAATATTGAATAGTACTGGTGATAATGGACTTCCTTGTTTCATCCCTGATCTTATTGGGAATTCTATTAGCCTTTGCCCATTGAATATAAAGCTTGAAAAAAATAAAATAAAAAAAAGAATATAAAGCTTGTTGATGGTTTCAGATAGATACTGCTAATTATTCTAAGAAACATTCAATTTATTCCTACACTCTAGTATTTTTAGTATGAATGGGTGCTGAAAGTCAGGATCAGGAAAAGAGCCTTGACCTCATTTTTTTTCAGGTTTTTGCAAGGCAAATGGAGTTCAGTGGCTTGCCCAAGGCCGCACAGCTAGGTAATTACTAAGTTTCTGAGACCAGATTTGAACCCAGGTACTCCTGACTCCAGGGCCGGTGCTTTATCCACTGCGCCACCTAGCCACCCCAATTTGTTCTTTCTCTAATTTTTTTTAGTTCTCTGTTTAGTTCATTGATTTCTTCTTCCTCTAATTTATTCATGTAAGCATTTAAAGACATAATATATCCCCTGACAGTTACTTAGAGTGAATCCCATAGGTTTTGATATGTTATATCATTGTCATTATCTAAGATAAATGATTAATTCCTTTTATAATTTGTTTTTTGATTCATTCATTCTTTAAATTCAGGTTATTCAGTTTCCAATTGGTTCTAGGTCTATATCTCCCTGGCCCAATATTGCATATAATTTTCATTGCATTGTGATCTGAGAAAGATGTATTCACTATTTCTGCCTTTCTGTAGTGGATCATTAGGGTTTTATGGCCTAGTACATGATCAATTTTTGTATAAGTGCCATGTATTGCAGAGAAAAAGATATATTCCTTTCTTTCCCCATTCAGTTTCCTCCATAAGACTTATGGAGGAAATTGAATATCTAGTTTTTCTAAAAATCTATTTACCTCCTTGTTGTGGCTTATTTCCTTGGGGCCCACAGCAGTGACCTCCCTCCTGGAGGGGAGATGAGAATAAGGAGTTAAGCCACTACTGCCTTATGCCTCCAGCTCAATTTTATTACTGCTTAGCTATTACATGTATACTGTAAGGTCTTCTGGGGTAGAACAAAGAATAATGAGGTAATTGGGGGAACACAAGTGAGGTGTACATGCAGCGTATTGCATTACATGATAGGGGGATAAGTTAGGGAGGAGGTGATAAGGCACAGCTGTGTCTAGTGCCCTTGGTCAGTGAGGTGGAATGTCCAGCTTCCAAGGACTCTGGCACACCTTATCTCTCAGGGCAGGGTGCCAGCTCCTGAGACTGTCCAGGTGGCAGTCTGTTAGAATAGCTTGTGTACCCACACCTCCTTAAATTCTTTCTTGCTTATTTTATGATTTGATTTATGTAGATCTGAGAGTGGGAAGTTGAGTTCTCCCACCAGTAGGATTTTGCTGTCTATGTATTCCTGTATTTCTTTCAGCTTCTCATCTAAGAATTTGGATGCTATTCCATTGGATGCCTATATATTCAGTATTGAAATCACTTTATTGTCCATGGTACCTTTTAGGAGGATGAAGTTTCCTTCCTTATCTCTTTTAATGCTATCTATTTTTGCAGCTGCTTTGTCTGAGATAAGGATTGCTACCCCCTGCTTTTTTCACTTCAGCTGAAGCAAAATATATTTTGTTACAATTTTTTACCTTTACACTGTTTGTGTCTCTCTCTGCTTCAAATGAGTTTCTTGAAAGCAGCATATTGTGGGATTCTGGTTTTTAATTCACTCTGCTATTTGCTTACGTTTTAAGAGAGAATTCATCCCATTCACATTCAAAGTTATAATTATTAATTCTTTATTGCCCCCCATACTATCTTGCCTTTGTTTGTATTTTTCTACTTTTCCCACCCTTTATCCATATTCCCCATTATTTTTTTATGAATGCCACCCCCTTCAATGTGTTTGCCCTCCTATATCCACCCCTCCCCTTTCTTTCCCCCTTTCCCTTTTTCCTTTATCCCTTCCCTTCCTTTTGTTAGCTCCCCTTTTTTTCCTCCTCCATTTCTTTGCTCCTTCCTCTCCTTTCCCCCTTTTTTATACTTGAGAGTTTAGATAATTTTTTTAAGTTAAATGAGTATGTGTCTAAGTTAGCATTGAGCTAAGTCTGATGATAAGAATATTCAGGTATTTCTCATCTCCTCCCTTCTTCTCCTTTATTACCATAGGTGTTTTGTACCTCTTAGGGATATTTACCCTATTCAATTCTCTCCCCCCTCCTCATCTTCTTCCTGACCCTCTTTTTAAGTAGGAAGTGTTTTTAAATCATTCTATCTGAGTCACAGAAAATTCTGAGTATCCATGAATTCTAGCTAAGTACATTCTATCTAACAGAGTTACAATTCTTGAGAGTTATTAGTCTTTCTCCCAAGTAGGGTTATAGCTAGTTTCATCCCATTGGATAGCAGTCTCATGGATAAGTCATTAGTTTCCATCATTTCTGGCTAGCTTTAATCTCTCTGTTAGAGTTACAATTCTCAAGAGTTATGTGAATCTTTTCCCATTCTGGGATATAGCCAGTTTAAACTTGGATAGCTATTTTTTTTCTTTCACCCCCCCCTTATTTTTACCTGTTTATGTTTCTCTTGAACCTCATGTTTGATGTTCAAATTTACTATTTAGCTCTGGTCTTTTCACCAGGAATTGCTGAAATTCTTCCATTTTGTTAAATGTCCATCTTTTCCCCTTAAAAAGAAGGCTAAGCTTTGAGGGATAGTGGATTTTGGCTGCATTCCATGCTCCCTTTCTCTTCAGAATATCCCATTCCAGGCCCTTTGATCCCTTAATCTTGATGCAGCCAGGTCCTGAGTGATCCTTACTGTGGCTCCTTGATATTTAAATTGTTTCTTTCTGTCTGCTTGCAGGATTTTCTCTTTTATCTGATAGTTCTGGAATTTGGCCACAAAAATTCCTTGGTGTTTTCATTTTAGGATCTCTTTCCAGAAGGCATTGATGTATTTTTTTTCAATAACAACTTTGCCTTCTTGTTCCATGATATCAGGGCAATTTTCCATTGCTAGATCCTGTGATATTATGCCCAGGCTTTTTTTTCTCTTCATGTTTTCAGACCAATAATTCTGAGGTTTCCCCTCCTCAATCTATTCTCAAGGTCAGTGGTTTTGCTGATAAGGTATTTTATGTTTTATTCCATTTTTTTTTCTATTTTTTGATTTTGTTTGACAGGCTCTTGCTCTCTCATGAAGTCATTAGTTTCCACAGACTCCATTCTTGTTTTTAGAGAGTATTTTTCTTCATTTACCTTTTGCAGTTCCTTTTCCAGTTGGTCAATTCTACTTTTGACAGAGCTTTCCATTTTACCAGTTGAGGTTTTGAGAGAATTATTTTCTTTTTGCATTTGCCCAATTAAGGATCTGAGGTAGTTAGTCTAATTTTGTATTTGTCCAATTATATTTTCCAATGATTTGTTTTCTTTTTGAAAAAGTGTTAATTGACACTCCCAAATTTTACATTTGATTTTTAAAATCATTCCTTATTTCTTCAAGGAAGTCCTTCTGTGCTGTAGGCCAGATCATATTCTCCTCAGAGGTTCTAGGTCTCCCTGAGTTAGGGTCTTTTCCTTCCAAGAATTTTTCTATGGTGCCCTCTTCCTGCTGAACTTTCTTCATTTTGCTAAGACCTTGAGTTGGGGAGGGGCTGGTTCACAGAGGTTTGCTGTTGGGATCCCTAGAAACTTTACTCACTAAGTGCAATATCTCCAGATGACCAGTAGGGAGTGCTAGGATATTTGCACACTGGGTGCAATTTCTCGGCTGGCCAGTAGGAGGTGCTGGTTGCTTTCTCTGGAGTGTCTGTGACCTTGATTAAGGCCTTCTCCCTTAGCCTGGATGGGGTAATTGAAGCTGTTAAATACTGTCTTCAACAAATTTTGTGTTTTACCTTGGGATGAGGTCATTCCTCTCCCTATTGTCAGCTGGGCTGTTTCTTTGGCTCACACAACTGTGCCTGGGGCAGAAGTTGTCTGTAATTGTGTTTGTTCTTGGATGAGGCCTCAGATGCAAGAGAGGCATGGACTCAGAGTACCTCAGACCAAAGGAACCCAGGGATAGTGTCCACAGTTCTCCTGCATGGAACTCTCCCCCCAGCCCTGACAGCAAGTTCTAGAAGGTCAGTGTCAAGCCTCTGCTACCTAGTAGGCCCAGGTCCTGGCAGTCTAGCCCCACCACTGATCAAGCAGGTCTGTCTTTAGGGCTCTGAAGCTCCCGGGGCTCCAACCTGACAGCTAATCAGGCTGATCCATGGCTGAGCCGCCCTCTGCACCAGGACTCACCCACAATTGCGGAAGACAAATCCTGAAGTAGATGTTCTTCTCCTGTCTTTTCTTTCTGGGTTTTTTGACTTGGATTTCTGTTAAGAGTTTTGTTTCACATCATAGATGGGGAAAGTTCAGGAGATTTTAGAACTCTGTCTGTCTTCTCTCCACCATCTTTGCTGGATGAATCTATCCATTCTTGAGAAGAATGTGGGTCTATGCTCAAAGGGCAACCAAAGCATGCGTATTCTTTATCCAGCACAAGCACTACTAGGTCTGCATTCTAAAGAGATCATCAAAAAAGGAAAAGAACTGATTTTTATGCTTTAAATATTAGAAATTGAGGAGATGTGCAGCAATTGCAGAATTTTTTAGCAAATATCATACAAATGTAATTAATAATTCATTCAATAAAAAACGAAGAGCAATAAGATTTCAGAGAAACTGAGAAGACTTGAAAGAACTGATTTAAAGTGAAATGAGCAGAATCAGGAAAATGTACATAGTATGAGCAAAAATTTATGATGATCAACTACAAATGACAGCTCTTTTCACCAAAACTTTAATGCAAAAAGAAGTATCAGGACAGAAAATGCTAATCACATCAGGATAAAAAATAGAATGAAAATGCAAATCAAAGCATATATTTTTGCTTTTTTTCTTTTGATTTGATTTTTCTTTCACAACTCTGAGTCAAATGGAAATAATTTTTTAATTTTTTATATTTTTATTTATTTGTTTTTTCAATAGCATGCAAAAATAGTTTTCACCAATCATTTTTTGCAAGATTTGGGGTTTTGTATATTTCTCCTTCCCTTGCTTACCTCCCCGCAACATTTTGGGTTTTGCATCTTTCTCCTTCCCTTGCTTCCCTGCTCCCCAACAGAAAGAATTCTAATATAGACTCTACATGTGTAATTATGTTAATTCATATTAATATGCTAACAGATTCATTTTAATCTTGTGGTAAAAGAAAAATCAAATTAAATGGAAGAAAAAATACATTAGAAAGAAAAAAAATGACATAATACATAAGACAACTTTAAAAAAACTGAGGGTAGTAAGCTTTGATCTCTATACAAACTACACAGTTCTCTCTCTGAATATGGATGCTATTTTCCCTTATAAGTCTTTTAAAATGGACTTTGATTATTGTACTGTTGAAATGAACAAGGCCATCTGGTTGATCATCACACAATGCTGCTGTTAATGTGTATAGTGTTCTTCTGATTCTTCTCATTTCATTCAGCATAAGTTCATGTAAGTCCTTCCAGGCTTTTCTGAAGTCCCATTCCCTCATGATTTCTTATAGAATAATTCTGTTCAATCACATACATATACCACAATTTGTTCAGTCATTTCCCCTTTTGAGGGCATTCCCCCAATTTCACATTCTTTGCCACTATAAAGAGCTATAATTAATATTTTTGTACATTTGGGGTCCCCCACACACATGATCTTTTTGGGATACAAACCTAATAGTAGTATTGCTGCTTCCAAGTTTTATTGTCCTTTGGACAATATCTAAACTGCTCTCGACAAAGACTGAATTGGTTCACAACTTTACCAACAATGCATTTTAGTGTTCGAGTTTTCCTATGTTCCTTCCAGCATCAATAATTTTCTGTTTTGGTCATATTGGTCAAACTGATAAATGTGAGGCCGATGCCTCAGAATTGTTCTAATTTGTATTTTCCTAATCAATAATTATTTAGATCATTTTTGATATGACTAGATAGTTTTAATTACTTCATCTGGGTATTGTCTTTCTATATCCTTTGACTTTATCAATTGGGGAATGACCTGTTTTGTTTTGGTTTTTTTTATAAATTTGACTCAGTTCTCTATATTTTTTTTAGACACGAGTCCTTTATAAAGAACACTAATTGTAAAATTGTTTCCCAATTTAATACAATCGTTTTAATCTTGGCTGGGTTGGGGTTTTTTGGTACAAAGACTTTTCAATTTAATGCAATGAAAATTATCCTTTTTGCATTTTTTAATGTTCTCTATCTCTTCTTTAATCATAAACTGCTCCACTTTCTGTAAATCTGACAAATAAACTATTTCTTGTTTTCCTAACTGGCTTATGATATAATCTTCTGTGTGTAAATCTTGTATCCATTTTGACTATATCTTTCTATAGACTATGAGATGTTGGTCTTTGCTTAGTTTCTCCCATACTATCTTCCAATTTTCCCAGATTTTTTTTTTACTCAAAGAATGAATTCTTATCACAGAAACTGGAACCACTGAGTTTATCCAATAGAAGATTACTATAATCATTAACTACTGTTTCTTTTATACCTGGTCTATTCCACTGATTGATCACTGTTTTTTTAGCCAGTATCAAACAGTTTTGATGACTGATGCTTTATACTATAATTTTAGATCTGGCTTGGCTAGACCCCTGTCTTTGCATTTTTTTTCATTAATTACCTTGACATCTTTTGTTCCTCTGTATGAATTTAGTTACTATTTTTTTCTAGCTCAATAAAGCAATCTTTTGGAAGTTTGATTTCTATGGCACTGAAGAAGTAATTTAATTTTATAACTGTCATTTTTGTTAGCTTAGTTCAGTCTACCCAATGAGCATTTGGAATTTGTCCAGTTATTTAGATCCGATTTTATTTCTAACAAAAGTGTTTTTGGTTTTATGGTTGTTTTCATAGAGTTTCTGAATTTTTCTTGTCAGGCAGACTCCCAAGTATTTTATGTTCTCTGAAGTTATTTTAAATGATATTTCTCTTTCTATCTCTTGCTGCTGTCTTTTACGGTTACCCCTCATTGGTGATGAATTGAACTTTTTTATCATTTTTGATACTAGTAATTTGGTTTGCATCTTTTTTAAATCAAATTAACTCAAGATTTATACTTATTTTATTTTTTCCATAAAACCAACTTTTAATTCTATTTATTAATTCAATGATTTTCTTACTTTCAGTTTTATTAATTTATCTCTTTATTTTCTGAATTTCTATTTTGGTATTTAATTGGGAATTTTTAATTTGTTCCTTCTCTAGCATTTTCAATTATATGCCCAATTCATTGATCTCTTTATTTTATTTATGCATGCATTTAGAAATATAATATTTCTCCTAATAACTGCTTTGGCAGTATCCCACAAGTTTTGATATACTATTTCCTTATTGTCATTGACTTGGATGAATTTATTAATAATTTTCAGGATGTTTTTTGATACACTCATTCTTTAATATTAGGTTATTTAGTTTCCATTTAATTTTACATCTATCTATCTCTGGTCTTTTATTGAACATAATTTTAATTACATCATGATTTAAAAAGAATGTATTTTAGTATTTCTGCCTTTATACATTTAATTATGATACATGCAGAATTTTTGTGGAGCATCTACACAAAATTCTGCATGTATCAGCATAAAAACTGTACTGCAGAAAAAAATGTTTTATTCCTTTCTATCCCCTTTTAATATTCTCCAGAGGTCTATCTTAGGTTTTTCTAATATTTTATTTTCCTATTTCTCTTCCTTCTTGTTTATGATTCTGTGCATAGGGCATTGGCCTTGGAATCAGGAGAATTATTGTTGAAATCTAGTCTCAGGCACCTGATACTCACTAACTGTGTGATCTTAGGCAGTTCACTTAACCCTTATAACTTTTATCCAGGGCCAAATTCATATTCAGATGACTCTGGAGGAGAAAAAATGAGACTGGTGACTTAGCACAGTATCTTCTTATTCAGATCCTATTCATATACTTGTCATGGTATCACCTCCCTGATGTCGAGGTCTTCTTCAAGAATAAAGGTCAAACATCATCATCATCATCATCATCAGGATTAGATTAATTTAGAAAGAGGTTGAGTTCTCCCACCTGCACAGTTTTGTCATCTATGTCTTTCTGTAATTCATTTAGCTTCTTCTCTAAGACTTTGTATGCTACACTAATTGGTGTCATAGACATATACACATTTTGTACTGAAATGACTCCATTGTTTATGCTACTTTTTAATGGGATGGAACTTCCTTCTTTATTAATTTTTATGAGGTCAATTTTTGCTATTGCTTTGTCTAGAAAATGATTGCTATCCCTGCTTTTTTCACTTCAGAGAATTCTCTATGTCCTTGTAAGCAGCATATTGCAGAATTCTGGTTTTTTAATCCATTCTGCTCTCTGCTTTCATTTTATGGAAGTGTTCATGTAATTCACATTCACAGTTACAGTTATAAACTCTTTATTCCCCTTCATGTTTTCTGCACTGTTTATTCTTTTTCTCTTATCTTCAGTCTATCTCTCCTCAATAATATTTTTCTTCTGAATACAATATCCCTCAATCTGCCCCTTCTTTTCCTCCAAATTTCCCTTTTCCCCTTCTTCCTTCCCTTCCTTCTATTAACCCATCTTTCCTTCCTCCATTTTCCTCTCCTAATACTTGAAAGATAAGATAAATTTCTAAACCCATTTGAGTATGTCATTGCCTCTCTAATCCAAATCAGATCAGGGTAAGATTCAAATAGTTCTCAACTGCTCCCTTCATTTGCTCTATTGCAATATATCTTTTATTTTATGCCCTTTCATATGATGTAATTTACCCCATTCTGCCTTCCCCTTTCTCCAGTCTCATTAAAATGCCCCCATTTCAATGAAGTAATTTTTTTGAGTCATCCCATCAAAATCAATTTATGACTGTACCTTCAAACTAAGTATACTCCCACTAATAGAGTTTCAATTCTCAAGAGTTTTGAGAATTTTCCTCACTGGCAGGGATTTTCCCAGTTTCAGTTTATCAAATAAATGTCTTAGTCTTTTCTCCTGTTTACCATTTCATGGCTCTTTTATGTCTCCTGTTTGAAGATCCAATTTTCTGTTCAGTCCTGGAGTTTTTTTCAGGAACGTTTGAAAGTCATTTATTCAGTTAATTATTAATCTTTTCCCCTGAAAGAGAATGCTTTATTTGCTAGACATTTGATTCTTAGCTGAAATCCAACACCAAAGGATCATATTCAAGGCCCTTCAAACCTTCAATGTTGATGTAACAAGGTCCTTTGTAATTCTGAATGTGGCTCCTTGGTACTGGAATTGTTTCATTCTGGTTATTTGCAAAATTTTCTCCTTGATCTGATAATTCTGAATTTTGTTTTCAATAATCCTTGGCATTTTCATTTTAGCAACCTTTCAGGAAGTAATTGGTGGATTCTTTTGATGACTATTTTGCCCTCTGGTTCCAGGATATCAGGGCAGATCTCTTTGATGATTTTCTGAAGAATGGATTTTTTTTTTATCATGGCTTTCAAGTAGTCCAATTATTCTTATATTCTCTTTCCTGGATGTGTTTTCCAGGTCAATTGTTTTACCAATGAGATATTTTATATTTTCTTCAAATTTTTCTTTTTTTTAAATTTTCTTTAACAGATTCTTACTTTTCATGAAATCATTAGCCTCCATTATTCTGGTTCTATTCTCAGGATGGTATATTTTTCTTTTGGATTTGAATCTTCATTTCCATTTGGTCAATTTTATTTTAAAACCACTGTTATCTTTTCCCTGGTGCCTAAGTATATTTTTTAAAGGATTTGTTTTCTTCTGTTAATTTATTTTGCAAGATGTTATTTTCTCTTGCATTTCTTTTCCTATTTTTTATTTGCTTCTTAAAATTACTTCTGTGTTCTTCTAAGAAGTCTTTCTGGACTAGATGGCAATTCATAGTCTCCTATAGCTTCACATACAGTTGCCCTTACATTCTCCTTTTCTGAGCTTATATTTTGTCCATCCTTGTGTCTAAAGTTATCTTTCTTTTTTCTTTTTTATTTTATTTACATCAATATTCACTGAATATTTTTAAGTTTCAAAATCTCCTTTCACTGTCCCTTCCCACCTCCCTCCCTTCAATTCCAAACAGTCAGACTAGCATTGTACAAAGATATTTTGATAAACATGAATACAGATTAATTATTTTTGGTATGAATAATTAAGATTAAGGAAAAAAGATACATAAGAGATAATTTTTATAAAGCATTCATCAGATTCTGAAAGATTCTTTATTTTTGTGTTTTGTTTTGTTTTGTTTCAGTTTGTTTTTCTTCCTCTGGATGGGGATAATATAGTCCATAGTTGATCTAATACAGTTATCCTAGCTCTCTGAACTGTTGAGAGGAGCTGCTTCCATCAAGATTATCCATCTCACAATGATGTTGTTGATGTGCACAATGTTCTCTTGGTTCTACTCCCTTTACTCAGCATAAGATCCTGTAAGTCATCCAATGCTTCCCTAGAGTCCTACCATTTATGGTTTCTTATAGATTCCCCAATTGATGGGCATCCCCTCAATTTCCAGTTCTTTGCCAAAAGGAGCTGCTATTAATACTTTGAAACATATAGGATTTTTCCTTTCTTTTTTAATAATTTCTTCTGGATACAGATCTAGAATTGGAATTTCTGGGTCAGAGGGTATGAACAGTTTTATTGCTCTCTGGACATAGTTCCATATTGCTCTCCAAAAAGCTTGGATCCATTCACAACTCCACCAGCAAAGCAACAATGTTCCAATCCTCCCACAACCTCTCCAATATTGACCATTTTCCCTTTTTCTCATCTTGGCCCAGCTGATTGCTTTGAAATGATACCTTATTGTCATTTTTATTTGTATTTCGCTAATCAATCATAATTTGGAGAATTTTTCATATTTTATATAGCTTTAATTTCTTCATTTGAAAATTGTTCATATCCTTTGACTGTTTATCAATTGGGGCATGATCTATAACATTTTAATTATATATATTTTAGAAATGAGAACTTTATCAGAATTTTGAGTTATGTAGGTTGTTTCCCAGCTTTCTGCTTTCATTCTAATTTTGGATGAAATGATTTTATTAGTGCAAAAACATTTTAATTTAACATAGTTAGAATCATTCATTTTTCAGTTTGTAATGTGCTCTAATTCTTGTTTGCCCTTTCCATAGGTCTGATAGGTAGAATATTTCTTGTTCTATCAATTTATCTATGGTTTTGCTATTTATGTCTAAATCCTGTATCCATTTAGACCTTATTTTGGTATAGGGTATAAGATGTGCATCTATGCCAAGTTTTTGTCATACTATTTTCCAGCTTTCCCAACAATTTTTGTCAATTAGTGAGTTCTTATCCCAGAATCTGATGTCTTTGGGTTTGTCAAATTGTGACAATTGATTGTGTAGTCATTTACTGCAACTTATTTTGAACCTATCCTAATCCACTGAGCCATTACTCTAGTTCTAAACCAGTACCAGGCATTTTTGAAGACTGCCATCCAAGGTTATCTTTCAATAGATTTTTCTGACCTCTCTTCATTTTGAGTTTTGTTACCTATCATAAGATAAGTCACCTACTCCTCACAATGAAAACACCTGGGCCCAGTCACTGGACTCAGCAGACCAGACTGGAAATGCCAGAGGCTCTTTTATCTGGGAAGTCAGCATCCCACTCCCTCATTGAAAAAGGTGAGAACATCTTGGACTATGCCAAGCTTTTTGAAGAGGAATTCCTGTGGTTCTCTCTCTGGGGAGCACTGGGGAATTCAATCACCTTGGTTGGTTGGGAAATAGGAGCACCTGGTATCTTCTGCAAACTGTTTATGGCAAGGTACCAGGCCCTTTTCCCAGCAAGGAATGCCAGAAGCTTGCTGTCATATTCAGGCTGTCTAGAATGGCCACACAAGCTGAATGTAGCTCCTGGGCACCCCTGATGGAGCTTTCTCTACTGGCTGGAGTACCCACAGCACAGCGAAGTCCCAACACCAAAATCTCTGCTCCCACAGTTGAGGATCTCAGGCTAGTACCCCTCATTCTGCTGCCCCTACACTGGGTCTCTGCTCTTTCTGCCTTGCACTCAGTTCTGAGGGAAACTCAGGAGTACTTAACTAAAGTTGTGGTTTCTCTCCACCATCTTGACCAGAAGTTGTCATAGGGAATATTTGTATGTTTGTCTTTATCAATTAACCAACTATTTTAGAAAGAGGAGAGAAAAGGGAGGGAGGGAGAATAATTTGGAACTCAAAATCTTGTAAATGCTAAATGCTAAAAATTGTCTTGATGTATAATTGGGAAATACTAAAATAGTAAAAATACTACTAAATACCAAATATTAAAATATGAGCTAAGATTTTCTTTTGACTATATTATGGCCTACAGTTAGATAGAAAAACTAACACCATGCCAATCTCAGTGAAATAGTAAAAATCAATAAATATTTGAGCCCCAAATTCAGTGAACCAAGGACTATTGGTTGGGTTTATTTCAGGAAACCATGCAGTTTATTTTATTATCCTAAACTTCTAGAAATACCTGCTTTTCTTCTTCTTTTCCTGTATTCTGTGGGCATTATTGCATAAAGCATGCAAAATCTGGAATGAAAAAAATATCAACCAAATGAAAAATAACAGTTAATGGAGAGAGCATGGACAATATATACAATATATAATATAAAGAAAAAAGAAAGCTTAGAAATATATGAGTAAAGAAAGGGAGCCAAGATGGTGGGATGAGGGCAGGAATTCCTAGAAACTCATTCCAAAAAAACTCCAAAGCCATAAAATTATGACTCTAGTCAAAATATAGAGAGGCAGAACCCACAGAAAGTCTGAGTGATACAATTCCCCAGTCCGAGGCAATTTGAAATATCCAAGGAAAGGTCTATTTCACCAGGAGTAGAGGTTATAAAGAGTTGCAACAGCTATACAGCATTGGAGCAAACCATCTTCATTCTTCCTGGAACAGCCCTTGGTATGCCTGGGTCCCTTGGGATGCCTGGGTCCATGGCAATGGGGCAATTCCCATACCTCTTGGTCCAGGGATGGCTTGAAGGGTTGGTGAGAAAACTCTGCTGCACCAGAGTGCATGGGGAACCCAGGCCAGTGCTAGCCTCAGAGCAGCTCTATGGAGGAAACCTGCAGAGCCATACAGCAGATGCTTCCATTGCACTCAGGCCACAGATGTGATGGGGGTGGGGAGAGACTACAAAGTTTCCAAAGCTCTTTCTGCAATCCTTGGGGCAAGTCTCTTTTGTTTTACCCATATTGAGATACAGGTCTCAGTCTAGGCCCCATACTGCCATAGAGGAACAGGGATCCTCCTCACAGCTCCAGGGAAGAGGGGAGTGCTTGGGGTCATCCACAGACCAGAGCACAGACCAGGAGACAGTCAGAGCCTCTCATAAGACCTTGAAGGAATTGGGATCAAGGGAGAGTATCTCTAAAACATCCAAAACCTTTGGAAGAGCAGTAAATCAAGCATAGGCTGAAGAAATGAGCAAACAACAGAAAAAGAAGAACCTGACCATAGAAAATTGCTTTGGTCCCATAGAAGATCAAAGCACACACTCAGCAGATGACAAAGGTGAAGCTTCTGTATCCAAAACCTCCAAGAGAAATAGAAAATGGGCTTAGCCTCAAAACAGACTCTGAAAAGCAAGTAAGGGAGGTAGAGGAAAAAGAATTGGAAGAGAAATGTAGATGCAGGAAAATCATTAAAATCAAGTCAGCAGCTTAGTGAATGAGATTTAAAAACACCTGAATAAAATAACAGGTTAAAAACCAATTTAGAAAAAACAGAAAAATCAACTGCAAAGGCAAAGGAGGATAAGAATGCCTTAAAAACTAGAATTTGTTCACCAGGAAAAGGAGATAAAAAAGCACTTCGATGAATATAATTCCCTCAACTGTAGATGGAGCTAAAGGAAGCTGATAACTTTGTGAGAAATCAAGAAATAATAAAACAAACTCAAATGAACAAAAAAGTAGAAGAAAATGTGAGATATCTCAGTGGAAAAATAACTGACATGGAAAACATATCCAGAGGAAATAATTTTAAAAATTATTGGGCAACCTGAAATTAATGACCAGAAAAAGAGCTTACACTTTATTTTCCAAGAAATAATCCTGCAAAATTGCCTTGACATCCTATAAGCAGAGAGTAAAACAGAAATTGAGGGAATCCATCTGAAAGAGATCACCCCCCAGAAAAACCTCTCAGGAATATGATAGACAAATTCTAAAACTCCCAAGTCAAATAGAAATTATTACAAACTGCTAGAAAGAAACAATTCAACTACTCTGGCTCTACAGTCAGGATTATATAAGATTTGGCAGAGTCTACATTAAGGGCTCATAGGACTTGGAATATGATATTCCAGAATGCAAAAGAGCTTGGATTACAACTGAGAATCAACTACCCAGCAAAATTCAGCATTCTATTTTAAGGGAAAATATGTATTTTCAGTGAATCAGGGGACTTTCAAACTTTCCATTGAAATGACCAGAAGTGAACAGAAAGTTTGATCTGCAAGTATAGGACTCAAGTGAAGAATAGAGAGGTAGATGGGAAGGATTGATTATGAGGAATTTAATGATGTGGAACTGCATGTATTCCTTCATGGGAAGAAGATACTGCTACCTCATATGAACTTTTTCATTTATAAGAACAGTTAGAAAGAGTATAAATAGACAAGGCACAGGAAAGTGCTGAATATAATAGAATAATATAGTATAAATATGGAGTCAGTGGTGATTAAGGAGAGTACTGGGAGAAAGGGAAAGAAGAGGAAGAATGGGCTAAGTTATATTATATAAAAGAGTCAAGAAAAAGTTTTCGCAATGGAGTGTAATTGGGGGGATATGAGGGGGGAATGAGAGGGCCTTCATTCTCATCAGAAATTCCGAAGTGAAGAACTTACACATATAATAGTTATAGAAATCTATCTTGCCCTAGAGAAAAATGAGAGGAAAGGGATAGGATGGGGGGGGGATGGGAGAAGGGATGGGGAAGTAGGTGATAGAAGAAAAGGAAGATCATGGGAGAGGATAACACTTGTTAGGAGCAACAGGGCAAAAGGAGAGAGAGAGAGAGAGAGAGAGAGAGAGAGAGAGAGAGAGAGAGAGAGAGAGACAGAACAGAATAAATTGGACTGAGGAAGAACAGAATGGAGGGAAATACAGCTAGTAATAACAACTGTGGGAAAAGATATTGAAGCAACTTCTCTGATGGACTTATGATAAAGAAGGCAACTCATTCCAGAGACAGAGCAGTGGAATTTGAACACAAACTGAAGTACATTTTTTCCCTTCTCACTTTATTTATCTTGAGCTTTCTCTATCTTTTTTTGGGGGGGAAGTGGGTTTATGTACACTTTTACAAGAAGATTAGTATAATAATATGAAAATAAATAAATAAACCATAAAAAGAAATGAATGAGTAGAAGATATTATGATTGATAAGTCAGGCATATGGCAAGAGTGAGGGATAAAAGGGGGTAACACAAATTCTATGCTAGTATCCCTGCAAACTGTAAAGTGAGGAAGGATCCTAACATTTTGTATGAATTCCATTTTGGGGGTAGAATTCAAGGAAGAACATTGATAAATCTATTGATGGGTTGTGATTTGCTTGACTGGAAGGTACCTAATCAATGAAATCACAGGTATATATGAATATTTTAAGATTATTTGGCTGACAAATTGTTCATAATAACTTGAATTTAAAAATCTATTCAGAAACTAACCAAAGGTCCTGAAAGCATTTATGAAACCTTACCATCACAATGTTAGACATCATCTTGTTCATCTCTTGCAGTGATTTATAAATCCCTTCTCTCTTAGATTCCATAACAGAGTCAAGTAGTATTTCTTTGAACAATTCCTAATGACTAGAAATTTCTTTATCTTTTAACAGTTCTTGCTTATGTTAAACCTGAAATTTTCTTTCTTCCATTTTTCAAATGCATGGGGATTTGCTTATAAATGTTTAAAAATTCTCTGACCAAGAAAAAATATGTATATGATTCACTTTTAAGCTTACTATGCCTTATCACAATCTTCTCTATCAATTTATTAAGTGTAGATGTTCAACAAAGCAATAAATCATGTACTGACTGGTAGTGTTTACTTATATCCAAAGATAAATATGCATAATAAAAATTTATAATTGAATCTAGAGTTGGAATGAGTGGGCTCCAGCATTTCTACTCCAATATCTAATCATTGAAGTTCAGCATAATCAATAAAATAATCTCTGCCACATGATAATCATTGAAATCAATTTGTATAGGCACAGAAAAATGCTATATGCTCTTTTATTGGGCATATACATTATACATTTGCAAACACAATTTTAGAGATGTAAAATACTTTCAAAGACATATAGTCTAAACCCTCATTTTTACAGTTAAAAAAACTGAATCCCAGAGAAAGGACATTATTTGTCATAATTCATATAGTCAGTTACGTGAAAGTATCATGATACATCATTTCAAATCTTGAATGTTTTCAAGTGCAGCATGCAATCTAATTTAATCTCTTGGCTATGAAAAGAAATCTAGAGAGTTTGTGACTTCTCCTAGGTAACACCAATGATATAATGGGAAAGGAATACAGTCAAACCCAGCTCTTAGACTATAAATTCAATCCTCTTTCCATTCTTGATTTTACATGATGTAGTAAATGAGTCTTGCTCATCATTGCATTTATAGTTGATGTGATATTCAATTAATAGTGCTCATTTTCAGACTGTGGCCTCAGGCTATTTTTATGAAAAAAGACATTAACTAGTATGATATATTAGGAAGACATTTTGACAGCAATCAAATCAATATAATAGCTATATTACTATATTTTCTTTCTGGAAGTATAAAAAGATATTCATAAAAATATTACAATTGCAGAAAATATGTCACCACACATCTCCTGGAACAGAATCTATGACTTTGATTCTATAGGGAAGAAATAAGACCTTCCTGGTCCAAATCACACAAGAAGCTAAACTTCCCTTTACATACCTGTCATAATGTATCTGTAACTGAACACATAAGTGTGACCAATTTTTTACTTACTATAATGAATCTCCAATAAATCATGAACTAGTTGTCATTTTAAATTGAGTGGCAACCATTTCCTTAAAATGACTAAATTTTGTAATTATGTTTGTTTTGCTGGCAGAACATAGAAAGTCAGCTAAGGTACAGAGAGGGTATACTCTATGGGTAGAATACATCTTTTGAAACTTTGAAAATGATCTTGGTGTTATATTTTGGAATTTTCTTTTAAACATATTATTTATCAAATGATATATCATGTATTATACATGAACATAATTATATTACATATAAAAATCATATATACTATTTAAGTATATATATATATATATATATATATATATGTATATGTATGCATGTATTTTTATCCAAACCTCATCTCTCATTTTAACTTTATTCCCTCATTAACTACTGACTTTTTGTTAATCTTAAACTGGATACTATAGAGGTATCTCAAACTTAATAAGTCCTCAAAAGAACTCATCTTAAGCCCTCAAAACTGTTTCCTCTTACCAGTTTTTCCTAATAAAAACCAATACAAAACCAAAAAAGAATGGTCAGCTGGGTGGCACATTGGATAGAGCACTGGCCCTGGAGTCAGGAGGACCTGAGTTCAAATCCAGTCTCACTTTAAAATTTTCTAGCAGTGTGACCTTGGGCAAGTCATTTGACCCTATTGCCTTGCAAGGAAAAAAAACAATATTTATTAAGAACCTACTATGTGCTACAAAACTATTGCTTTTGATTCCCATAGAGACCCTGAGGGTACATGCTACTGTTATGTCTGTTTTACAACTGAAGAAACTAAGGCAGACAGAAATTAAGTGACTTAATAGTTCAGTGTAACACAGCTAATAAAGGTCTGAGGTCATATTTAAATTCAGGGCTTCATGACTCCAAGTGTAAGGCTCTATCTATTATGATACCTCTTTCATGGGCAATACCATTCTTCCAATCATCTAGGTTTAGTGTCATCCTCAACTCATTCCTCACATTCGCTACATCTACACAGTATGTTTCCAACTCTTGTCATTTTTACCTTCACAATCTCATATATTTATATATATATATCTTCTCTCCACTCACAAACACCACTCTCCTAAAGTATTACAATGATCTTTTGATTAATCTTCCTGCAGGTACAATTCATTTCCCAAATAGCTGTCAATGAGATCTTCCCCCCCCAAAAAAATATACATATCACACTTTTGTTTAAATTCTGGTTGCTCTTTATTAACTAGTGGATAAAATATAAAGTCTTCTCTTTGGCATCCATAATCTTTCTCAACCTGATTTCTTCTTAATTTGCTAATCTTAAACTTTTCTTCCTACCTTTGGTAGAAGATGTTGTTTGTATTGTTAGTGTCTTCCCTCTGAGATAACCTTCCATGAATTCAAAGCCAAATAAATTTGTCTCCTCAAACCTTCTCCTTCTGGCTTCTCTCTGTCATTTGTATAACCAATAATCCAATCACTCTCTATTGAAAATCCCCATGTTTCTTTAACTTGTCCCCATTACTTTATTTCCCAAACAAATAAGCTGAATATCCTTTAATTCATTATTGCCCATTTCATCATAAAGGTGGTCTTAGCCAGAGTCTGGACTTATAAGCAAATAAATTAGATTTGATTTATAGGAAACACTTCAAAATTTAGTTTTTATTATGGGAGAAGCTGGCTCACCAATTTGAGTTGTCTGATAAATATTTATGAATACTTTTGAATATATTATTAAAAAACATCTGATTAAAATCACAACTAAGAAGTTGGTAAATAAAATCTTTTCATTGGGATTAATGAATGTGCTCTCTGGGATACCTAGTGAAATATCTAATTCTTTTAGAGAAATTAAAATTCCATATTCCAGATGCTAAAACAATTCTCAAAACTTTTCCATTTTCAAATGAGAACAGATGTACAGCCAAGGAACAACTGACATGGGAAAAAAATAAATGAAACCAGGTGTGATGCAGATAAGTGTAAACACAGCTGTAAATATATACTTATGGAGACAACTTTGAGGAAAAACTGAAAATACATACCAATATAGGAAAAGGATTGAAATATATTTCATGAAATAATTTCATAACCTGTAGGAGAGACTTTGAATAGAAATGATTACTGAAATACAAATTCAGTCAATCCTCTCTAACCTGAGCCAAGACATTACCTCTGGAAGAGCTTCTGTTTCTAAAGGCCTCCAAAGATTTTCTATAAGTAACCAATTATTTGAGAAAATGGGAATTTCTAACTTAAGTCCCTAGCATATAGTTTAATCTTTTCTGTGCAGTCCTCATAGAGGATAGAGAATAGCTACGCCTCCCTCATTCTTAACTTAATCCACAATATACTTGAAATAACCTTGAATCACAGGCATTCATATCAAACTTACTTTTAAAATTTTCTTTACTTCTGTTCCAAAGGAACCAATTAGGAGTACAGAGAAGGAAAAGGAGAAGGGAATAATCATTTATATAGTTCCTGCTATGTGCCAGACATTCTACAAAGCACATTTTACAAATCATTATCTCATTTAATCCTTAGAACAACCCTAGATGTTAGGCACTATTTTTACTCCTATTTTACAGTTGAGGTAAAATTTGTAAACAGATGTTCAATGACTTGCACCAGGTCACATACCACATAAATATATATCTTTGACTGAATTTGAACTCAGGTCTTTATACACTCAGCTTAACACTATATATACTGTGTCACTACTTATCCCTCTCAAGATATATTTGTGTATCTTAAATATTTGTACATATATTCCAAGTAGATTATGAACTACTCTAAAATCTAACTACATAAAACTTAGTTCTTTCCCTACCTCCAAGGGTCACAGGTTGACTCAATATTGAGGTACAAAGTAAACATTTAATAACTCCATCTTCCATCATTAGATTGGATAGATAGCAATGTACCCAGCATAAAACATGGAATCATAATTTATTTATTTCTCAGGGCTCATGTGAAGAAAAGTTATTAGAAGCTAGTGGAAAGAATACCAAACTGATATCAAGGTAGATCTGGTTTTAAATTCATTATGCTACTTATTCCCTATATATCTTTCAGTAAGTCAGTTATTCTCTCTGAATATTATTTTCCTCATTTGTAAAATGAGAAAGTTAAAAAACTATTTTATTAAAAATTTAGACTCACTACAGGTCTGAATGTCAATGATATAAATTTGACTTTGTACATAACACTGACACTTCTAGGATATAATATTCAGAAACCAAATCATTGACTAGTTTGTTCCATCCATCCCCCAACATTTAATATCAAATGTTCTATAAATGCATAAGGGTAGTGGTTTTTTGTAAACTAGAAAATGCCTAAAATGACATTATGTCAGGGTCAATGTACATATATGAATATGGCTGATCATACTAATACAATTTAAGAGATTGTGTCAAAGGTCATGCACAGATAGTTCATATTTGTATTTGGAATGGAGATACTTCTACATATGTGCAGCTCAGGTCTTTTTTAGCTATTTTGGGTAAGAACTTCTGTATAATAATGGACACAGAATTAGAGAGAAGAAGCAATGTAAAGTTGAATTTATTCACTGTGGGGAAAAATGAGAAATTTTAATTATTTTTAAAAGCTCCTTCCCGGAAGAAGGGAAGAGAAGAGAGGGAGGGAGGGAGGAAAAATTGTAAAACTCAAAACCTTGCCAAAAAAAGATTGGTAGAAACTACCATTGCATGGAAAACAAATAAAATATTTATATAATGAGAAAAGCCTCTTATTTCATAAAACTTTAGTTCCTTTACTCTCTTCCCTTTTATGGTCAAATTCTTAGTAAAAAAAAAATTTCTACTTTTCTTGACTTTATTTACTTTTTGTTCACTTCATAACCATGATAGACTGAATATGATCCTATCATTCCATAGAAACTGATCCTTTTTACAGCACTAAGATTCCCTAATCTCCATATTCTATGAGATTTCCACCCCTCCCTCTTTTGACTCAGTTGTCCAGTGACTTATTTTGATATGTATTTTTCTTGATTCTCCTTCTATATCTCTGATTAATCCTTCTCAGTGTCTTGTAGGATCATAATCCATGTCCAATAGTTTTAAATTGGATATTAACCTGGATTCCATCATTGGTCAACTTCTCTGCTCTCTCGGCCTTTTCAAGTTTGGTGATTCCCTTGAGTTCAACTCTTAAGATAGCTACTTCTAAATCCTCATAAATATCCCCCATCTTTCTCCAGTTCCACAGTTCC
Source organism: Macrotis lagotis (assembly GCF_037893015.1). Taxonomy (NCBI): domain Eukaryota; kingdom Metazoa; phylum Chordata; class Mammalia; order Peramelemorphia; family Peramelidae; genus Macrotis; species Macrotis lagotis. Next base: position 202,957,785 of record NC_133658.1, on the reverse strand, counting down.
AAGTTCTGATGGATAACTTTCAATGGGGGACAATCCTTGAGCATTTCAACAGCCTGATCAAAATAGAAACTCATCATTTCACCTCTTACACATATATTTTCTCCTAAATTCTATACTTTATTTAACAGTCCCATTATTCATTCAGTCACTGAGGCTTACAACTTAAAATTCATTGTTGATTCCATTCTTCATTCTTCCTTATTCCTTTTATTACATCAATTATTAGTTATTTTCAATCAATATCCATCTCTTTATAGATAACCACATAGACAACACCATACCTTACACCTTTCCTGATCTATTTCAAGAAATTACGCATCTTCTTCCCTCCTCTCCTCCTCCCTAATAAATTCACCACATTTCTTCCATTCAGCATTTCTAAAGTGTAGAACAGACTGAAGAACTTTACTGCTTAAGAAATTGTATTGATTCCTTTTTTTCTTGGATTAAAGGAGTGTTTTGTTTGTAATTTAAAGTTTTTCCTAAGTAGTTTAACTCTTCCTGAATGCTTGCATATTGCTTCCTTTCACATATTATGTTGTAACCCATCTAGAGCATTGTATTTCCTGATTCCTTTTCTTCCTATAGGAATTATGTCTTAAAATTCACTTACCAGACTTCATAGTTCCCCTTAAGACTCAGGTAATGCCACCTTTTTAATGATACCTCAATAGTAATTTTGTAAAAAGTAAACATAACCCCTGAAAAAGAAATCTCAAAAAAATAAACTGTTAAAAAACATGCTTCAATCTATTTTCAGACACCATCAACTGTGTCTTTGGAATGGATAGTTTTCTTTATCATAAATCCTTCAGTGTTCTCTTGGATCACAGCATTGCTGAGAAAAGGCAAATCATTCACAGGTGATCATCCCTCCAATATTGCTGTTTCTTTTTATAAAGTACCTTGAACATTGCATCCACCCAGGTAAAGTTTTAACTGAGAGCATCCTATTCAACATATCTTATAACAGAATATCTTTTCATCTTAATCACATACCACAATGTATTTAACCTCTTCCCAACTGATGGGATCTCTTCAATTTCCAGTTTTCAAGCATCATAAAAGAGCTGCTGCAAACACTGCAAAAATTTTTCTTCTTGTTATTCATCTCTTCTAGAATATAGACCTGGTAGTGGCATTGCTAGGTCAATGGGTAGGTTTATACCGTAGAGCATAGTTTCAAATTGATCTCCAGAATTTTTGCATCCTTTCACAACTAGTCTAATGTCTCATCCTTCCTTCAACCCCTTCTACACTTGTCATTCAACACTTCCAATCCTACTAGTCAATCCAATCATGTAAGATAGTACCCCAGAATGGTTCCAATCCATATCTCTCCTGTCAATAGTAAGTTGACATCTGTTTTAGAAAATGATTTAAATAGATAGTATTTTTAGACTCATATGAAAATTTTTCATATCTCTTGATCATTATTCAATTGGGAAATGGTTCACAATTTTTATAAATTTGATTCAGTTCTCTACATTCGAGAAATAAGATTTTTATCACTGAAACTTTCAATATTTTGCCCACAGTTAATATTGCTAACTGTATTTCCCTCCATCCCTATTTCCCACACCTCCAGTTATTCTATTCTATCTCTCCATTCATCAATTACCTCTTCAAAATAATTGTACATCTGACTAGTCCCTCCCACAATCTTCCCTACCCTCCATCACCTATTCACCTTATCCATCCCCCACCCCCATCCCTTCCACATCCTTTCTCCAATACCTTTCCTCTCCTACTTCCTTCTAGGATAAAGTAGATTTCTATTCCAAATAGAGTGTGTATGCTATTCCCTTTATGAGCCATAAGGCTTAGAGTAAAGCACACTCACTCTGCATCACCTCCAACCTCTTCCATTTTCCTGCAAAACTTTTTTTTTGCCTCTTTTATGTGAAATAATAACTCACTCAAACTCCCTCTTCTGCTTTTTCTAGTACATTGCTCTCTGACCCATTAACTCCAGCTTTTTAATATATTATCACTTCAAATTCAACTCCCACCTGTGCAGTTACTTCTAACAGCCCTAAATAAATGAGAAAGTTTATATGACTTATCAGTATCATCCACCCATGTAGGAATATAAGCAGTTCAAGATCATTACATCCCCTATGATTTGTCTTTCTTATTTACCTTTTAATTCTTCCCTTGAGTCTTGAATTTGAAGAACAAATTTTGATCAGATAATTTCATCAGAATTAGAGTAATGAATCTGTGTATTAAGATAGGTTCAAAAGCAAAAGTAGTAAATGACTACAGTAATTGGCTATTTGACCAAGTGAAAGACATTAGCTTCTGGTATAAGAACTCACTATTTGACAAAAATTGTTGTCAAAACTGGAAAATAGTATGGAAAAAGCTGGGCATAGACCCATATCTCACATGTTATGCCAAAATAAGGAAAAGGTGAACAGGAGGTAGACAGAATGTGCAACACCATAGAAAAACTAATAGACCAAAGATATGCTATCAGATCTATGAAAATAGGGAAAATTCATGGCCAAGCAAGAAATAGATTATTATAAATTAAAAAATGAATGATTTTGACTATATTAAATTTTAAAAGATTTTACACTAATAAAATCAATGCTGTCAAAAGTAGGAGGAAAGCAGAGGGGGCAGCTAGGTGGCACAGTGGATAGAGCACTGGCCCTGGAGTCAGGAGGACCTGAGTTCAAATGTGACCTCAAACACTTAATAATTGCCTAGCTGAATGACCTAGGGCAAATCTCTTAAACTCATTGCCTTAAATAAATAAAATTTTGAAAAAAAATTTAAAAAAGAAGGAAAACAGAAAACTGTGAAACAATCTTCACAACTAGGTGTTCCAATAAAGGACTCATTTCTAAAATATAGAGGATTGCATCAAATGTATTAGGTTACAGGTCATTACTCAAGTAATAAAGGGTCAAAGGATATGAATAGACATTTTTCCAATGAAAAAATTAAAGTTATATAAAATCATATGAAGAAATGCTCTAAGACATTATTGATTTAAAAGAACTATGAGTTATCAACTTCTACCCATAAAATTGGCTTAGATGACAAAAAAAGGAAAATAATCCATGTTGAAGAGATTGTGGAAGGATTAGGAAATTGATGCATTTTTGTTGGAATTATGACTGATGCAACCATTCTGGAGAGCAATATGCAACTATGACTAAAGAGCAATAAACCTGATCAAACTATTTTAAAAAAACAGGAAAAAGCCTTACATGTTCCAAAATATTCATAACAGTTCTTTTTGTAGTAGAAAAGAATTGGAAATTGAGGGGATACCCATCACTTTGGAAATGGTTGAAAAAGATATGGTATATGAATATTATGGAATACTATTGCTCTATAAGAACCATAAATGGTTAGAGTCTAGAGAAGCATGGAATGAATTACAGAATTTGATGCTGAGTGAAGGGAATAGAATCAAGAGAACATTCTATACATTAACACAATACTGTGAGTTGATCAGCCTTGATGGATGCAGCTCCTCTCAGCAGTTCAGAGTGCTAGGAAAACCTTATTAGAGGAGGTATGGACAATGCTATCTCCACCCAGAAGAAAAACAAAACAAAGCAAACGAACCAAAAAAAAAAGAAAAAGAAAACCATAGAATCTGATGAACATTCACTTTTGAAAAATGTCTCATCTATTTCTTTTGCTTAATCTGAATTCCTCATACCAAAAATGTCTTTTATGTAAACATGTATAAAACAACTACATATGTAAAATATTAACCTAGCTGTTTGCCAGTTGAAGGGAGGAAGATGGGAAGGGAGGGTGGAAGAGAATTTTGTAACCTATAAATATTCATATGCATATAGATGAATGTTGAAAAACTTTCATAACATGTATTTGGGAAAATAAAAAAAAATCAATTCAAAAGAGGAAATGTTTAGAGTTCCCTATTTCATTGAATGTCCATCTTTTTACCCTGAAAGAGCATGTTTAATTTTTCTTGGTTTTAATTCAAATTCTTTTGCCTTCTGCAGTATCATATTCCAAGTCCCACTATGCCCTAGGGTGGAAGGTACTAAATATTGACAGTGGCTCCACAATATTTGAATTGCTACATTCTGACTGATAGCAATATTTTCTCCTTGACTTGGGAGTTCAGGAATTCCTGACAGTTTTCATTTTGAAATGTCTTTCAGAAGATGATAAATGGATTCTTTCAATTTCTATTTTACTCACTGCTTCTAGGATATCAGGACAGTTTTCATGGATAGTTTCTGGAAAAATAATTTCTAAACTCTTTTTTTGCTCATGAATTTCAGGTAGTTCAATGATTTTGAAATTCTCTCTTATTAATCTGTTTTTCAGGTCATTTTTTCAGCAATGAGATATATTACATTGTCTTTCTTTCTTTTGGTTTTATTGTTTTTTTATTTTTCTATGAAGTTATCAAATTCCCTTTGCTCCATTTTATATTTTAAGGAATTATTTTCTTCAGTGAGTGTTTGTATCTCCTTTTCTATTTGGCCAATTGTGCTTTTTAAAGTATTCTTCTCCTCTTTGATTTTTTTGGACCTCTTTTTCTATTTGGCCAAGTTTTGTTGTTTATTATTTTTTTTCATTTCCATCACCAAGCTACTGACTTAGTTTTTATGATTTTTCTGCATCCCTCTAATTTTTATTCCAAAATTCTCCTATGCCACCCTTAATTTTCAAATTTCTTTTTGAGGTTTTCCATCATCTCAGCACAATTCATATTTTTCTTGGAAGTTTTGATATAGAAGCTTTGACTTGTTATCTTCTTTGAGTATGTATTTTGATCTTCCATATGATCATAGCATCTATAATCAGATTTGTTCCTTCTTTTCTTTACTTATTTCCCCAATCTGTAACTTGATTTTAACTCTTTGTTAAAGTAAGGTTCTGTTTCCAGGACGCAGGACCAAGTTTTTGATGGATTTTGTAGTTATTTTCAGAAATACCTCTAGGGACATGCAAATTTTCAATTCTTACAAGGTCTTATGCTCGGCCTGTGCTCTGCTCTGTGGGCACTCCTCTCTGCTCTGGAATCTTGAAAAAACATTCTTGCTGTGATGTGGCAGCAAACTCTTTTGTGGAATTCCTCCTCCTCTTAGGACTCAGATCCAAGAATGAGACAAATATCCAATTATATGCAAAGCAACAGAGTCCTGTCTCAGAAATAGTAAAGAAAAAACCTGTAATGCCTTTCCAACCCCTTACTGTCTATTGACTGAGAGTTTTAGAAACAGATGGTGCTGCTGATTCATTGGCTCTCAAGGCCTGGGGTCTAGCCTGCCCCGTTGTGGCCTGCACTGGACTGTGCTCTTCTCTCACTAGGGTGCAGCAGAACTTGCTGCTGATCTTCCAAGCTGTAGACATCTGGAAGCCACCACCACTGACCCAATTCCCTGGTTTCCTGTTCTTGAATGACTGGAGCTAGTACACTCTGGTGCAACCCTTATAACTTTGTGGGGTTCTGCATTCCTCTCTCACCCCAGTGCAGTTGACCCTTCCTTTGAATCTTCCAAGTTTTCTTGGACTGGAAAATGGTTCCATTCTTTTTATTAGTGGGTTCTACCACTCCAGACTTTGGTTAGAGTCATTATTTAAATGGATTTGGAATGATTTGTGGCAGAACTTGGGCAACTCTCTGCTTCTACTCTGGCATCTTAGTTCTATCTCAATGCTGCTTTTTACAAAAAGATGTTATTTCCCCACTTGTTAGTATTCCACAAAACACTTTCCAAAATTTATTTTTATTTTTTAACATGTATTTTATATTTGCTTTCTGTGTACATGTTGTTTTTCACCAGTAGGATGCAAATTCTTCTGGTCTTAGCAATTGTTTCATTTTGATCATCCCAAGCATCTTGCCACAGTATATCCTTTTGCTTGGAAAAGATACTTAAATGTTTTAACTGATTTTCCTAAAGCATTGGTTAGATCATGTCATTCCCCGCAACCCTATTCTCAAAACCAAATTGAATCTAGGATCAAATCTAAAGTCCTATTTGACTTTTAAAGCCCCTAAATCCTGATCCTTTGCTACTTTTCCCATTTTCTTATACCTTACTGTCCTGTAACATACTGTGTGATCCAGGTGACCAACAAGCATCTATTAAAGCAGTTAAGTGGAATATTTGATAGATTGCCCAGGACCACTTATCTTTTTGAATTCAAATCTGAACCCTAGAGTGTAAGCTGCATGACCCCAGGCAAAGAATTTAAACCTTAGTTCTTAGAAAAGACAAATAATTTTGATGTCTTTTCCAAGAAAACTTTCAGTCAGACACTAAGACAACCGAGGAGCAATAAAAGCAAGCATCTACTAGGTGTAAAGCTCTATTCTAAATATTGTTCCATTAATACTGACAACCTTGCTGTTCTTCATACAAGATATTTAACTTCCAACTCTACACTTTCACTGTTTATCCCACATGTTGGGAATGTTCAACATTTTCACCTTCATATTCTGTCCTCCCTAGCTTAATTAAATTTAAAACTCAGCTTCTACAAGAAATTATCTTTAAGTGGAATAGGATATCTCGGGAAGTATGAAGCGATCCCTCCCTAGAAGTCATGGAGTAAAGACTAGATAATCAGACTGTAGAGAAGAATTTTTCAATGTACAAGTTAGACTCCATGCATATTTAGGTCCTTTATAATTTGATGTTTTTAAACATGCTCTATGATATCATAACAAGTAACGTATAAAATAGACACAGGATAGATAGTTTAAGAATTCTAGAGATACCTGAAAGCCACATTAAAAAAATGAAATTATCTTTCAAGACATCATCAAGAAAATGTGTCCTGATATGCTGGGAATCAGACTGTAAAATAGTCATTGAAAAAAATGAATGGATCATCTCATGAAAGAGATCCCAAAATGAAAACTTGAGAAATATTTTAGCTAAATTCCAGAATTATCAAGTCAAAAAAAAGAAAATAGTGAATAAACCAAGGAAAAAATTAAATAACAAAGATCCATACTCTAGATTATACCGGACTTGACATCTTCAAGATTACAGGATCAGAGGGTCTGGAATATGATATTCCACAGAGCAAAGAAGCTTGGATAGCAAAAAAGAATCAACTACCCATCCCCTCCTCCAAAAATTAAAAAAACTCCAAACATGCTTTTTCAGGCAAGAAAAAGGACATTCATGAAATAGGTAACTTTCAAATTTGCTGAAGAAATGATCAGAACTGAAGAGAAAATTTTATCTACAAATAAAATTCTCAAGAGATGCATGAAAAGGTATACAAGAAAGAAAAAAAGAAACATTTTCTTTTTTTTTAATTTCATAAAAATTTTATTTGTTTTTCCAGTTACATTCAATGGTAGTTTTACCAATCATTTTTTGCAATGTGCTGTGTTTTACAATATTCCTCCCTCCCTTCCCTTCTTCCCTTACTCAACAGAAAGCAATCTGATATAGGCTTTACATTTGTAAATATGCAAGACATAGATGGAAATTGAATGTGATGTTAGAGAATAATTTTAATTCAAGAGGAAGAAAGAAAGCATTGGAGGTAAAAAAATTACATAATACACATGGGATAAGTTTTAAAAATTGAAGATAATAAGTTTTAGGCTTCATTTAAACTTCACAATTCCTTCTCTGTATATGGATGACATTTTTCATCACAAATGCCTTAAAATTGATTTTGATTATAATATAATTGAAAAGAATAAGTCCATCAGCATTGATCATCACCCTCTGTTGTTAGTATGTATAATGTTCGTCTGGTTCTGCACATCTCACTCAGCATCAGTTCATGAAAGTCTTCCAGGTTTTTCTGAAATCAAATACCTCATGATTTCTCATACAACATTAGTGTTCAACAGTTAGGTCAACCATTCCCTAATTGATGGGCATCCCCTCGATTTCCAGTTTTTTGCCACTACTAAAAATGTTACTATGAATATTTTCATACATGTAGGATTTTTACCCATTTTCATGATTTTTTTTCAGGAAACAGACCTAGTAGTGGTATTGCTGTATCAAAGGGTATGCACATTTTTATTGCCCTTTGTGCTTAATTCCAAATTGCTCACTAGAATATTTGGATCAGTTCACAACTCCACCAAAAATGCATTGGCATCCCACATTTCTCACATCCCCTCCAACATTGATCATTTTCCTTTCACAGCATATTGACGAATCTGAGAGGTGTAAGGTAGTACCACAGAGATGCTTTAATTTGTATTTTTCTATTGAGTAGTAATTTAGAGGAATTATTCATATGACTACAGATTGCTTTGATTTTCTCATCTGTAAATTGCCTTTGCATATCCTTTGACCATTTGTCTATTGGGGAATGGCTTTTTTGAAAAAAAAATTGACTCAGTTATCTGTATATTTTAGAGAATAGTCCTTTGTCAGAAATACAAGTTGTAACAATTGTTTCCCATTTTACCACATTTCATTTATTTTTGTTTACAGTAATTTTGTGCAAAAAACTTTTTCTAATTTAATATAATCAAAATTATGCACTTTATTTTTTAGAATGGCCTCTATGTCTTCTTTGATCATAAACTGCTTCCCTTTTCATAGTTCTGACAGATAAACTATTCTTTCTTCTCTTAATTGGTTTATAGCAATATCTTTTTGGTCTTAATACTGCATCCATTTTGACCTTATCTTGGTATATAGATGTTGTTCTATTCCTAGTTTCTGCATTACTTCAAGTTTTCCCAGTGGTTTTTATTAAATAATGAGTTCTTTTCTCAGGAGCTAGAATCTTTGGATTTATCAAATAGTACATTACTATGATCTTGTATTGCTCTTTCTTTTTCACCTAATCTATTCCACTGATTCACCATTCTATTTCTTATCCAACAAAGATATTTCCAATGGGATGAACACTACTGAGAGCTTTACCCCCATTAAAAAGTATATTTAGAGAATGGGGGCTTAAGTTGATTTTTATGCAATGATATTAAAAAAATTAAGGCATTATTGTATTAATTAAAAAGGAAATGGGGAGGCAGAATAGGGTAAATTATGTCAAATTAAGAGTGACTGGGGTGGAGCCAAGATGGCAACAGGAGAACAGCCTTTTTTAGGTGCTCTCCAAAATATTTCAAAAACCTTAAAATTATGACTAAATTTTCTAGAGACAGTACCCAAAGAAAGATCCAGGAAGGAAATTCTCCAGCCCAAGGTAACCTGAAAAATAATGGGAAAGCTCTGTTCCATGGGGTTGGAGCGGGCAGCAGCATGCCAGATCCAGGGAGCTTCAGCCATCTGAGAACAGCCCCAGGGTTCCTGGGTCTCTGGGAGCCCTGGCTACTGACAAGAAAGCAGTTTCCTGACCTGCCACCCCAGGGAACACCAAACACAACTTGGAAGATCATCACGGAGACCTCTGCCAGAATTAGTGTGAAGTCCAAGCCAGTGTGGCCCTGCTCAGTGTTACTGGGCCTTCAGCATAGCCCAGATCTCAGGAAGCAGAAGCAGGCCTGTGAAGCCACCCAGCAGGGAGCTTCCTGGCAGTTGCTCCTTGAGCACTCAGTCCACTGAAGCTAAGGGAGTAGAGGGAAACTGTCAAGGACTGTACTCTGTTCCTGGGACAGGATTCTCGGACTTTGACCATATTCAGACCCTGGTGGAAGTCTAGGTCCCCAGAGGGATGACTTTGTAGTCATCTGACAGACCAGGAGAGCAGTCAGACCCTCACATGCTGAGATCCGTTTGGGGGTGTCCCAATAATACTCAAAAACTCAGGAAGCATGTGAAAACTAGGCACAGGCTGGGGAAATAATTAAACAGAAAAAAACATCTGATCATAGACAATTACTTTGATCCCATGGAAGACCAAAATACTCAACCTGAAAATGAGAAAGTCCAAGCTTCTGCAGCTAAAGACTCCAAGAAATATAGAAGTTGGGCTCAGGCCATGCAGAGCTCAAAAAAGATTTTGAAAATCAAGTAAGGGAGGTAGAATTAGAATGAGAAATGAGAGACGAGGCAGCAAAAAACCATGAAAACAAAGTCAGCAACTTGGTCAAGGAGACCCCCAAAAATGCTGAAGAAAATAACATTAAAAAAAACTTAGGTCACATGGAAAAAAACAGTCCAAAAAGTAATGCTTTAAAAAGCATAATTGCCCATATGGAAATGGAGATAAGAAAACTCTCTGAGGAAAATAAATCCTTCAGATGTAGAAGGGAGCTAAAGGAATAACTTTGTGAGACATCAGGATACAATAATTCAACACTAAAAGAATGAAAAACTAGAAGAAAATGTTAAATATCTCATTGAAAAAAACAACTGGAAAAAGAGAACCAGGAAAGATGATTTAAAAATTACTGGGCTCCCTGAAAGTCATGATCAGGAAAAGAGCCTTGACCTCATTTTTAAAGAATTTCTTCAGGAAAATTTCCCTGATATCCTAGATGCAGAAGGTAAAAGTAAAATTGAAAGAATCTCTCACAGAACGAGATCCAAAAAACCCCCATGAATATTAAAGCCAAGTTTCATAACTCCCAAGTCAAAGAGAAAATATCACAAGCAGCCAGAAGGACAATATTCAAATATTGTGGAACTGCAGTCAGGATCACATAGGATTTTAGCAGCAATTTCATTAAGGGCTCATAGGGCTTGCAATATAATATTCTAGAAGGCAAAAGAGTATGGAATGCAACCAAGAAGCAACTACTCAGCAAAACTGAACATCCCCTTCCAAGGGGAAAGATGGACTTTCAATGAAACAAGGGAATTTCAAAGGTTCCTGTTGAAACAAGAGCTGAAGTTTCAAGTACAGGACTCAGGTGAAGCATAGAGAGGGAGGATGAGAAGGGTAAATTATGAGGGACTTAATAATAATGAATTACATGTGTTCCTGCATGGAAAGATGGAACTGATAATACTTTCTTAATAGAGAAAGTAGGAGGAGCATATATATCAAGGCACAGGAGAGATCCTAATTTGGAGGTATATTATATGGTAAAAATGGAGTCAATTGGGTGAAAGGGAAATGGACCAAGATTAAGAGAAAGGAGAGGTAGTATAGGCTAAGATATTTCACATGACACTGGCAATGGTATAGAAGGGGGGAAGATGAGGGGGAATGAGAGAACCTTCATTCTCATCAGTAATGACTCTGAGAGGAAACAGCATACACACTCAATAGTGTATAGACATCTAGAAGAAAAAGGAGAGAAGGGGAACAGGGGGAGGGGAAGGAGGATATGACTGAGAGAGGAGAGGGTAGATCATAGGAGAGGATAGTCAGATAAAACACATTTTTTTACTTTTTGCAAGGTGGTGGGATTGGGTGGCCTGTTCAGGACCATGTGACTGGTTGGTTGCTGGGTCTCTGGGGTGGAATATAGGCTTGAGCCCTCTTGGCTGGTGCTCTGACTGCTGTGCCACTTGACTGCCCCACAGCACATTTTTTAAGAGGGACAGAGTGATAGGAGAGAGAAAATATTCATTTATTCATTCATTCATCTGTTTATTTATTTATTTGTTTGTTTATCTGTCTATTTAATTATTTATGTTAGGTTTTTGCAAGGCAATAGGGTTTAGTGGCTTGCCCAAGGCCACACAGCTAGGTAATTATTAAGTGTTCTGAGGCTGGATTTGAACTCAGGTACTCTTGACTTCAGGACTTGTGCTCTATCCACTGAACAACCTAGCCTCCTAAGAGAGAAAAATATAATAGATATTAGTGGGGTGGAATGGATGGAGGGAATTGCAATCATCACCATCAACTGTGGAAAAATATGGAAGTAATTTCTATGATTGATTTATGATACAGTATGTGATTCACTCGAGACAGAGCTGTTGTTATCAGAACACAGACTGAAAGACATGTTTTTCTTCTCTTTCTTTTACTTTATTTCACATTAGGTTTTATTTTTGTGGGGCATGGGATATTATGTTTACTCAATCAAGAATATTTTAGTAATGCGGAAATAAATTAAAGAAAATTTTAAAAAACCAATTAAAGAATGACAAGTTGAAAACAAGCATTCTGTTCTTGACTTTCAAAGGAATTTGTAACACTCTCTGCTAAGCAATAAGTTCTATGTCTGGACCTTCTTAAAGTATTTAAGGAAAGAATAAAGTTAAAGAGCATTGTGAATCTGATATTTTCAGAACAGGAAGCAAATAAGCATAGCTCTGACATATTTTTTTGACACTGATATCAGTATTTGAGACATTAACAATTATAAAAACCTATTTGTTCAAGCATTGTTAATGATGTTGATACTTAAGGATTCATTAGTTCCAGGTCATCAGTTATCTCATATATATATATATATATATATATATATATATATATATATACATATATATATACATATATATATATATATGTACATATATATATATCAAATTAGCAGCCTTTTTTGTGCAATTACCATACCAAGAGCATATTTCCCACTTTAGATAATTAATCTCATTCAAACCTGTATTGTTTTCTTATCAAGATGTATTGTACCTACATTGCCTATGGATGTTTTGACAATACTTGTTAGAAACTTTCAATAAATGGGGTGATAGGGTTACAACTGCTATGAATATTAAACAGATGCAAAAAGTGCAGATATGAGAAGATTATGGTCTGATTTATGGGCCATGAAATCCTCCCTATTTTTCCTTGACTTTGATACAATCTCTTTGGTGGCCCTGATTGCTTAGAAACCATTCCTATGAAGTGGCATTGTAGATTAAATGGTTCCATTATTATGGAGATGTTTCAACTTCTTTTTCCTCATATCAAAAATAATTAGTAGTCTGAAGCAAAGTATCTTCAATATGTTTATTAACTATATTCCTTTGTGTGTATTCCTGGTTTATATACATAAATGAACACACAAAAATACATAGTTTATTTTCTTGCAAAAGTCTCCTGTATTTAGAGTGTATATATTGGATAAAAGCAGTCTCAGTTGAATCATATCTTTTTTGTTAGTTTTATTTTCCTCTGACATATAAAATTCAATTACAGAAAAATTTCCTATATTTCTGGGAGATATCCTTAGTGTATTAAAAAGGGAAATAGACTTCAAATAAATCCAAGCCTACTTACTACTTGTGTGACATTGGACCAATTGTTTTACATTTTGTAATCTCATTTTCTATATCTCTTAATTGGAGATAATGTTAGTTCAAAATGCAAGATTGCACAAGAGAAGAAATATTAGTTTCATAGTCATAAAACCTGTGTTATAATTGCATTTTGAATGCTTAATATAGCCTGGTATGAATAAATTAGTATCCTATATCTCAGTTTCCTTATTTTTAAAATGAAGTGATTAATTATATAAATGGCAAAATCTCTTGGCTTTTAATGTCTAATACCATGATAATATAGTGCTGAGTAGCAATGAAGATAGAAAAAGTGAAGGGAATATGAGCTTAAATCAGCTGTCAATAGCTGAAATAAGAAAATGAAAAGTGATAGTTTTATGTAATAATGAAACAAAAAATGAAACTATAGGCACAAAGAAAAGAAGTAATTGAATCAAATACCTTAAACTAGGTACTACTATTTTTCTAACTATCTATAATAGATATATTGCAGGTTGAACAAAGATAAGATATTTGTATTCCTTGCCTGTGTTCAAGTACAAAGATCACAAATGTAAATATTAATAAAATACCTATATAAAAATGTACTAATATCTGGAATGGTAAAATTAGTTCAAAGCTGAGTAGAATAATGCAGAAAGCTCAAGAGATTAATAAGCAAGTTCACAATAAATGAACTGAAAGGAAAACCTATCATGGTCAGAGGGAGAATTTTAGATTTCAGAATACTGACCTTGACTTTATATGCTGGTGAGTTTTGAAGTATGAACGTCTCCTACAGTATTCCTGCAAGAAATGCAAAATAAGAATAATTACCACCATGGAGGTTGATGAATTGAAAGGATATTTCAGATAAAGAAATTAAAGGTATTTATTGTCATATGAAGAATACCCCAAATCCTTCTGGAGTAGATAAATGCAAATTAAAACATCTTTGAGGTACCACCACATACCCATCAAATTAAAAAAAATGACAAAAAAACCACCCTAAAATGATGTAGTAAAACTGAGGCACCGAAGCACTGTTGGTGAAATTGTGAATTGCCCCAACCATCCTAGAGAAGAATATTATGTCCAAAGGACTGATTAAATTGTTTAAACTGTTGGGGATTTCTGGCCAATATGGAGGAGAGAAGACAGGCATTGTGTTAAAGTCTCCTGGTTTCTCCTCAAAAATAACATGAAAGAAAGCTTTTAAGAGAGATTCATTTGACAAAATACAGAAAGAGAAGCTTGGAGAAGAACACCTACCCAAAATTGTCTCAAGAGACCTTGGGTGAACTGGGAGCAGAGAGCAGAAAGCCAGAGGGGAGGCAGGGTGAAGCTGGAGGACCAACCTTAGCTGTGGAGACTTTGGTGAATGGTGGACCCAAAGACCAACTTTAGCCATGGAATTTTGGGCGGAGGGGGGGGGGTGCGGAGGTCTAGTGAGTCCCAGCCAGGCTGGAGTGCAAGTTCCAGAACAGAGTTGGAGAGCACAGCCCACTGGGCTCGGGGGTCCTGGGCTCCATACTTTTAATGGAGCCCTCTTCCCAGTACAATCAAAAACAGCCTGCCTCCAACCTCCCAGGCTCAGATCTGGGCTACAGAGTTCCCCCAGCTGAAAGGGAGATTAACTGTCTCCTCCAGGGTCCAGCCCACATTGTACAAGGATAATTCAGACCCTGTTGCCACCTCTCCATTCCAGCTCAAGGGAGAGGGCCTCAAACACTAGAGAGAAAGCAACCAGCACTCCCTACTGACTGCCACACTTGGAGTTACAAAGTCAAGTGAACAAAGCCTTAATGACTTTCAAAAGCAGATCTCTGAGATCCAACCTGTGCTCCAACACAAGATCCTAGGAAAAAGGAAGAAAGCCCAGTGGAAAAGGAAAGACATTGAGAATTACTTTGAAAGCATGGATCCTAACTCAGAGAGATATAGAACTTCTCAAGATAATCTGAATTGGTCTCCAGCCCAGAAAGACTTCCTTGAAGAAATCAGGAAGGAGTGTAAAAATCAATTGGAAAAATTGGAGAAAGAAATTCAAGAGAAAATTAACACCTTGCAAGAGAAAATTAACATCTCACAATAAGAAAACAAATCCTTGATAATTCTCTCAAATCCTCAATTGGGTAAATGCAAAAAGAAAACAATTCCATCAAAACTACACTTGGATAAATGAAAAACCCCTTCAAAAATAGAATTGACCAATTGGAAAAGGAGTTGCAAAAGTTAAATGCAGAAAATTTTTCTCTAAAAGCAGAATGGAATCTGTGGAAATTAATGACTTCATGAGACAACAAGATTCTGTAAAAAAAAACAGATGAAAATATGAAATACCTCATCAGCAAATACACTTGAGAATAGATTGAGGAGACAACCTAAGAATTATTGGCCTTCCTAATAACATTGAACCGAAAAAAAAAGCCTGGACTTAATATTGCAGGCTTTAGTGATGAAAAACTGTCCTGATATCATGGAACCAGAGGGCAAAAGAATTATTGAATAAGTAAATTGATTCCCTCTAGAAAGGAATGCTAAAATGATAGCACCAATAATATTGTGGCCAAATTCCAGAAGTACCAAATAAAAAAGAAAATCCTGCAAGCGACCTTACGAAACAATTTAAATACCAAGACCCACAGTAAGGATTATGCACAACCTGGCTATATCAACATGGATCAAAGGGCCTAGAATGAGATATTCCAAAGAACAAGGGAGCTAGGAATGCAGCCACTTTCTGGCAAAACTGAACCTTTTCTTCTAAGGGAAAAGATAGACATTTAAGGAAATGGGAGACATCCAACTTTTCCTGATGAAAAGACCAGAGCTAAATAGAAAATTTGGACATCAAACAGGAAACTCAAGAGACACATGCAAAGGTTAAAAAGGGTAAAGGAAAAAAGTGCTATCCAATAAGATAAAACTGGCTATATCCCCACCTGGGAGAAAGATTCTCATAACTTGAGAACTGTAACTCTTTTAGAGAGAACATACTTAGCCAGATGTGATGACTATTCTGTGACTCAGATAGAATATTTTAAAAGCAATACCTCCTTAAAAATGGGGACAGTAAGGAAACAGTAGAATGGAGGAGATAGAATGGGGTACATCTAATTTCATTAAGAGGCACAAAGGGTCTATTGTAATAGAGGGCAAGAAGGGAGTAGGTGAGAATAACCTGAATCTTACTCTCATTAGATTTGGCTTAAAGTTAAATTATACACACACACACACACACACACACACACACACACACACACACACAAACTAAGTTAAATTAAGAAACTTCTCTTACCTTTCAAATATTAAAAGGGGAAAAGGAAAGTGGGGAGAAAAAGGTCAACTCATAGAAGGAAGGGAAGGAAAAGGGGCAAAGAGAAAGGTATAAAAGGGGGAGGGGATTGCATATAGGAAGACAAACACACTGAAGGTGGTGGTACTCAGAAACAAAATACTGGGGAATATGGATAAAGTGAAAAAAGGTAAAAATACAAACAGAGGGAAGATAGAATGGAAGACAATAAATAGTTAGTAAATATAACTTTAAATGTGAATGTGATGAAATTTGCCAGGAAAGGTAAGTTGTTTGAGAGTTGCCCAAGCAAGTTTGGGTTAGAAGATCAGTTATGACTAAAACATCTAAGTTCTGGTGACCCCCTGAGCTGATGGCTTTCCATGGAACTCTGATTTGATAACACAACTGCATCATTCGTGGTCTTACTTGTTGATAGCCTTGTTCCTGAATTTCTTGACCTAAGTTATATCCCCATGTTAGATTTACATCATTGTTTTTATCCTGTATGCTAATTTTGTGGGTTTCTGCTATAAAGAACTGTTTGATCCTACCAATAAACAACTTGCTAGTTGTCCTTCTAGCATGTGCATCCAAGTGGATGCATATTTCTTTTCTCTCCTAAGCTGAATGAATCTGCTGGTGGGGAGGGGAAGTCAACAATTGGTGCCATTATGTGGGGCAGGCCCAGTGGACTTGAAGCTGTCCAGAAGCTGAGAAAATCTTCCAGGAGCAGAAAACCCCCTGGTAAGGACATGGTAATCCCGGGATGATTAGGAGGGGAAAGCTTGATAAGAGCTGATAAGTAGAATCAGCTTTTTACTTTCTTTTTCCAAGCAGGTACAGAGAGTGAAACAGGGAATGAGCTTTTGATAAAACTAAAAGAAGCCAGGACAGGATGTAAACATTGTGAAGAAACTGGCTAAAAAGGAGGCTTTAGAAGTTATCAAATAACAAATAGATAAATCTTTATTGACTGTTTATGATGTTCTCCATGGTTCCCAAGGAAAGGAAAACTGAGCTTAGAAGGTATTTTGAATCTACATGACTGGAGAACAGTAAGTGAACAGATGAATGAATATTCATATGATAAAATGCTATTGATTTTTTCTCTTCTTTGCTTCTTCACTATAATCCTGCCAGAATGTTTCCCTCTCTTCTTCTCCCTCTCCATGACTTGTCCATTTTACAATTCTAACTCTTATCTTTCCACATTGAAGTTTAGCAGAAAGAATATTTTTAGAAATAGGACTAGCCAGAGAGAGAGAATTACTTTATGAAAATTTGGATAAACAAGTGATAAAAAGGAAGTTTATTTGGAGTTCAAAGAATCAGGAAAGACAGTGTCTATTACCAAATATATTATATACTGAAATCATAAAAAGAAATGCTATTTTTAATTTGAAAAAGTTTGGAGGAAGTAAATTCCAAAAAAGACAAGAGTGTCAGGTTGATTCTAAAGTATAAATCTGGGTACTAAGCTATGCCAAATACAAGTAGATAGATAGATAGATAGATAGATAGATAGATAGATAGATAGATAGATAAGGAGAAGCTAAATAGTTAATTTTTTACCAGAATGATAGCATTATAGCTTCAGGAGTTTATCAATATAGATTCTGATAATACTAGTTATTACAGAAAATTATGGGTCAAATGAGGATTTGAGAATGAAAGATTCTCCCCCTCCGGAAAAGACTTAGGACTGTCCCTTTAAAAAGGAGTTATTTGGTTTACTCTATTCAACAAAGGAGGACAGTGGGTATTCCAGTTAGGCTGAGAGATTTTTGAGAGACTGCCTTCTCAAAATTTATACCAGTTAAAATCTAGAAGTGTTAAATTTTAATGCCTTTATATGGGAAAATATATTGTGATAAATGGAATGTTCTCTGTATTTTCTATAATATCTGATTTTCCCCGGAGTTTGGGGGCCTCTCTGGTTAAAATGCTCTATTTCTGTTTATTGTGCTTTATATGTGTTTGTTTTAAAATACAGGCAGATGGAAGCCCTTAGCTGTCTCTCCGTAGTCTAGCCTGCTGTCATTTCTTTGTGTTCTGATTTGTCAATCCTCTTTCCTTTCTCTCTTTTCAAAATTGGATATATATAGTAACACTAACTTTGGTAAAAAAATTACATTAAGTTTTTTGAAATTAATATATATTTATATATACATATATATTTAAAATTAAATTCATAGAGAATTTTATTTTCTTTTTGAAAATAGGAGTGTATTTAGAATAAGAGGGAAATAATCTTATAATACAGAGATGAGAAAGAAATTTCTTTGTAAAACATATTTAGGTCTAAGGTTAACTTTTTTTGTTTTTTGCTTTAAGAGAATGAGATGTCATTCTGGAAATCTTATTTTTCATGTAATTTAAGAGGTAAATGATCAAATTTTAAAGAACTAAAATGGTAAACTCAGAAGAAGAGTATATAAGAGTGGGAAGTATACCTTAACTGCAATTATTTCCAATAATATTGAGAATATGTGAAGGACTTTGAAAGATGACTAGGAAATTCAAATTTATCCACATAGGTGACTTGCTGATGAGCAAGATTTTGAAAAAATAATGTGATCTAGTTTTGTCTACATAAGCTATTGTACTGTAATAATATCTAAGCCTAGAATTAATGATTGATTGCTTTGTAGAGATAATGAGGGAAAATATCAGAAATTATGACCCTCTGGGTTCCCTGAAAATTTTAAACAATGTGATGGACCTTTTTCTAAACCTGTAGGTTCAAGTATATTGCAATAATAGAAAAGAAATTATATACTCATAACAATGGTGTAGAATTATATCAACTCTTTAATGAATTACTAGAAATTATTAGAAATAGATACAATTACTTTTTTATTGAACACATAAATTTCCACCCTGGATTGCCTGAACCTATCTACACAAAGTAGTATTTGCCTACCCCTCCAAATTATATTAAAAATTCTAGAGGCCAGACTCCTCATGGGTTATGGCAGATGGATGTGACTCATTATGCACCTTCTGGAAAAATAAATTTATTCATGTTACTGTAGATGCATTTAGTTCATATGCAATAGCAACAGCACAAAGTTCAGACACTACTCAATGTGTGATGGATCATTTATTCTATTTTTTTTGCAGGGATACCATAATCTATAAAAGCAGATAATGGCCCTGGATATACTTCATAGGCATTTTAAAAATTCTGTCTATATTACAATATAAAATATATTACAGGCATTCATTATAGTCCCACAGGTCAAACCTATAGTTGAAAGGAAGAATAGGTCATTAAAATATGCCCACATAAACAGAAAAGGGGGAATATGGGGGAGCAGATACTGGACACACCTAAATAAAGCTTTGTATTCTTTAATTATTTAATTTTGGATAAGAATAACACTGCAGCTAAAAAACATTTTGGTTAAAAATTACCATTGATATTATAATAAATAACAGTAATATTATTCATAGAATAATGTGGACGGATATAAAATATAGACTTGGAAAGAATTTGATAAATTACTAATCTGGCGATGAGGCTATGCTTTTGTTTTATACCCAGGTGGAGAAACTGTGTGGATGTCAGAAAGAAACATCAGGCTATGCAGACCAGATGATCAAGTAATACAGAAAATGAATAACTTACACTTACAAAATCAAAAAAGAAAGTATAAGAGGAGAAGGAAGGATAGACAATGAAAAAAGAAAGCACAACATAGACTTATAGGACAACTTGTGATGCTTATGTTAATCATAAACTATTTGGGGACTGAAAAAGGAACTGAATATTGGACTTATATTCAAAACTATGGAAAGAAAAGTATGACTGAGCTTGTTTTGATAGGGGAAGCTAAAATTATTTGGGATATAACAAAGTTATTATTGGAAATATCAAGGAAGAGATGCTGAGAAGTTAGGTATAATTTTTCTGGCTTAAATATTATCATACCCCATATAGAGGAATTATGATCATTACTGAGAAAAAGAGTGGAAATAGTATTAACTGTTACAATTGCATTATTTGAGCATGTGTATGTAAAGAAGTGATGAATAAGGAAAAGATAAAAGAAATATACTCAAGAATTGTCAGAAAATGTTACAAGAGCATTTAAGACTCAGAAGAAAACTATGAAAATCTTTATCATAAAATTAATGCATTACAAGCTTTTGTAATGAACAATTTGTGTTAGGGAAGAATATATAGATTTGAACAAGAAGTTGGATGATTAGTTGTCTTCTCCACATGCAATGAGTACATGGTTACATGGCATTATTTCTGTTGTCACCTTTGTTGTAATTATGATATTGATCATTTGTTGTTTGTCTCTCATTTCAAAAATTATTTTTGCTCTAAGTAAGAGTGTGGGTTTCACATTCAAGGTGTTAAAAACCAAAGGATGGTACAAATCCAGTGCTGATCATGTTTTTGGTGAATTAATTCAATGAGAGGAGAACCTCCCATCTAGAAGGTTTAAAAGATGTATTAGGGGCAATTAGGTGGCTCAATGGATAGAGCACCAGCCCTGGAGTCAGGAGAACCTGAGTTCAAATCCGGCCTCAGACACTTAATAATTACCTAGCTGTCTGGCCTTAGGCAAGCCACTTAACCCCAACTGCCATGCAAAAAAAATAAAAACTAAAAAAAAGATGTATTAGGTCTTTTGTAGTTGTGGTTATTATGCCTGTATCTCTTATAGCCTCATCTGTATCACTTGCCCTGACTATAACTAATGTACCAAATGAAGTAGTCCAAGTACATTCTTTAGAGTAATTTAGTAATAATATAATTTTGGGCTCCCCAAAACGGTCAAGATATTGATAAGCAATTTTTGCAAATTAGAGGGTTTGAAGATGACAATAGTTTTTATGGGAATTGAGTTGGATATGGTAGAGTTTAGACAGATACTTAGTTGTAAATATGGCTACATGTGAATTTGTGTGAACAGCATGGATTATTAATGGAATGGAAAAAAGTTAGGAATCATCTTAATGGAATATTTCAGAATTCTACTGTGTCTTTTGGTATTGATGATTTGAATACGTTGTATAAAGACATCCAAGAAACCTCCTATTGAGAATTGATTCCTGAAAGGACAGCCAATAAGATAATTAAATGGTTTCAACATCCCACCCACTTTGGGCATTGGATCCAGAGTATTATACAATTGTGTTTTATATTGATTCTCTTTGCTGTTTTTTATAATTATTCTCTTTGCTGTTTTCCAAGTTTAATCAAAATATTTTTTGTTCTGTAACCAAAGCTACTATATATGCTATCAATAGAATTCAGTTTTGTATAACTCAGGCTGAGTATCAGGTTGCATAATTCTTAGCTTGTTGTGTAACCAGAAAAAGGGGGAAATCTTGAGAGTCACTTGAGTGAGTTTGGGGTATAAGGTCAGTTATAGCTAAAAAACCTAACCTCTGGTGACCCCTAAGCTGAAGGTTTCCCATGGAACTCTGATTTGATAATACAACTGTGTCATTCATGGCATCACTTGTTGATAGAATTGTTCCCAAACTTCTTGACCTGGGTTATATCCTGCTACGTGACATCCTTCCAAAATTAAGAGTTACATCATTGTTTTTATACTATATGCTAATTTTGTGGTTTTCTGCTATAAAGAACTGTTTGATACTACCAATAATCAGCTCTGCTAGTTGTCCTAGTAGCATCCCCACCTGAGTGTCAGCATGTTTCTTTTCTCCCCTGAGATGAATGAATCCCCTGGTGGTCAAGGGAACTCAACAGTAAGTGAAACTTCTGGCCAAGATGACAGAGAGATGCCAGGCCCTGTGCTAAGGTCTCCATATGTTCCCTCATATGTAACATGAAACAAAACTCTTAATGGAAATCTGATTGACAAAAACCAGAAAGAGAAGCTAGAAAAAGAACACGTACCTCAACACTTGTCTCCAGGGATCATAGGTGTGCCAAGCACAGAGAGCAGACAGCCAGTGGAGATGGAGTGAGAGCCAGACTAACCTAAGATCAGCCCCAGAGGCTTTCTTTGTGGGAACTGCTCTGAGAAATAACCAGAAAGTGGAGGCATGGTAGTGGGATTGACTATCTGGGACTTACCAGAAGGGCTGGAAGGTAAGTTCCAACCTCTAGCACAGCCTACTGGCCAGGAGTAGGCATTAAATTCAGTGAGCCAAGCTTCTAGCACCCTCTACTGGTTACTGGAGATATTACATTTAGTGAGGCAAGCTTCTAGGGATTCCAGTACCAAACCTCTGTGAATCAGCCCTTACCCCAACACAAAATCTTAGAAAAATGAAGAAAGGCCAGCAAAGAGGGTGAGTTCATAGAAAAATTCCTATACAGAAAAGACCCTAACTCAGTGAGACATAGAACTTCTGAGGAGAATATGATTTGGACTCCACCACAGAAAGACTTCCTGGAAGAAATCAGGAATGAGCTTTAAAACTAACTGGAAAATTTGGAAAACTAAAAGAAATGCAAGTTAAGATTAACACCTTGCAACAAGAAAACAAATCCTTGGAAAATTCAATTGGACAAATGCAAAAACAAAATAATTCTCTCAAAACCTCAGTTGGTCAAATGGAAACCTCTTTCAAAATTAGAATTGACCAATTGGAAAAGGAGTTGCAAAAGGTAAATGAAGAAAATTTTCTCTAAATGAAGAATGGAGTCTGTGGAAACCAATGACTTCATGAAACAACAAGAATCTGTTAAACAAAACCAAAAAACTGAAAAAAAAAAGAAAATCTAAAATACCTCATCAGCAAAACCACTGAACTTAAGAATAAAGCCGGAAGAGACACTATAGGAATTATATGAAATCATTGAAATGAAATAAAAACATTGAAGAGAAAACAAGCCTGGACTTAATATTATAGGATTTATTGATGGAAAACTGCTCTGTTATCATGGAACCAGAAAGCATTATAGTTATTGAAAGAATAGCTAGATCCTCTCCAGAAAGGGGTTGCAAAATAAAATCATCAAGGAATATTGTAGCCAAATTCCAGGACTGTCAGATATAAGATAAAAACCTGGCAGCAGCCAGAATTAAACAGTTTATATACCAAGGATCCACAGTAAAGTTTTTGCAGAACCTGAATGCATCAATATTAAGTGATCAAAGGGTTTGGAATTCAGTATTATGACAAGCAGGGGAGCTTTGGAATGCAGCCAAGAATCCACTATCTGGCAAAGTTGATCCTTCTCTTCCAGGGCAAAAGATGGACTTTTAATAAAATAGGAGACTTCCAATTTTTCCTGATGAACAAAACAGAGCTTAATAGAAAATTTGGACTTCAAAAATGAGATTCAAGAGACATATGAAAAGGTAAAATAAAAAAGGGGAGAAGGAGAAAAAAGACTGTTATCAAATAAGATGAAACTGGCTATATTCCTACCTGGGAGAAAGACTCTAATAACTTTCAATAATTGTAATTCTAGTAGAGAGAATATACTTAGTGAGAAGTGATAGACATTCATCACCTTTCTTAGGCTGTATGTTTTCAAAACAATACCTCCTTAAAAAGGAGGACAGTAAAGATGAGAGGATGGAGGAGACTGAATGGAGTAAATTTCATTATATATAGAGTTGCAAAGTAATCATCACAATAGAGGGGAAGAAGGGAGGAGGTGAGAACTGTCTGAATCTTATTCTCATCAGATGGGCTTAAAATTAACATATTAACTCAGTTAAGTTAAGAAATTTATCTTCCCTTTAAAGTGTCAAAAGGGGGAAGAGGAGGAAGAAAGGGGAAACCAAGAAAAGGAAGGGTTGGAAGGAGGGGCAAAGGGAAAGGGGTAATAAGGGGAAGGGGTTGAATATAGGAGGGCAAACACACTGAAAGTGGTGGTGTTCAGAAAGAAAATAATGGGTATATGATAAAGGGGAAAAGGGGGAAAATACAAACAGATGGAAGATAACATGGAGGGTCATAAAGAGTTTTTAATTATAACTTTGAATGTGAATGGGATGAACTCTTCCTAAAAATGTAAGCAAATGGCAGAGTGGATTAAAAACCAGAATACTACAATATGCTGCTTAAAAGAAACTAATTTGAAGCAGAGGGATACATGTAGAGAAAAGCAGAATTAGCAATAATTATCACAAACAAAGCAGTTGCAAAACTAGATATCATTTAAAGAGATAAGGAAAGAAACAATATCCTCCTAAAAGGTACCATAGTAAAGAAAGTAATTTCATTTCTAAATATGCATGTGCCAATGATATAGCATCCAAATTCTTAGAGGAGAAGTTAAAAGAACTACAGCAAGATATAGACAGCAAAACTCTATTCGTGGGAGACCTCAACCTCCCACTCTCGAATTTAGATAAATCTAATCATAAAATAAATAAGAAGGAAGTTAAAGAGGTAAATAGATTGTTAAAAACCTAGATATGATGGACCTATAGAGGAAATTGAATGGAGATAGAAGTGAATGTACTTTTTTTCTGCTGAACATGGCTCTTACACAAAAATTGACTTTGTATTGGACATAAATAAGTCTAATAATCAATTGTAGAAAGGCAGAAATAGTGAATACAACTTTCTCAGTTCACAATGCAATAAAAATCACATGCAATATTCAGTAAGGGAGATATGGACACAACAGTACTAGGAAATTAAATAACCTCATTTTAAAGATTGTGTGTGTCAAACAGCAAATTATAGAAATAAATAATTATTTAATCCCAAAAAGTTACATAAATGAGAAAACATACTAAAACCTATGTGATATACTCAAGGGGGCTGTCTTTAAATTCTTATATGCATAAGTTAGAGAAAGAGGAAATCATTGAGCTAAATCTCCAACTGAAATAATTAAGGAACAAATTAAAAACCTCCAGTTAAATACAAAATGAGAAATTCTAAAAATTAAAATAAATAAGATGTAATAAAAATTAATAAAATCAAAAGCAGGAAAATTATTGAACTAATAATTAAAACCAAGAGCTGGTTTTATGAAAAACCCACTAATGTTGTTAAACCTCTGCTCAATTTGATTAAAAAAAGAAAGAAGAAAACCAACTTGCTAGTATAATAAATGAAAAAAGTGAACTCACTACCAATGAGGAGGACATAAAAGTAATAATTTGGAAATATTTTGCCCAATTCTATTTGATAAATTTGATAATCTAAATGAAATTGATGAATATTTAGAAAAATATAAGATGCCCAGTTTAAATGAAGAGGAAATTAAATACCTATATTCTCTTTAAAGTGTTAAAATGGGAGAAAGGGGTGGGGGGAGGAAATGGGGAACCAACAGAAGAAAGGCAAGGAAGAAGGGGCAGAGGGAAAGGGGGAAAATAAGAGGGGGTTGGATATACGAGGGCAACAAAAAAAAGCCGTTATGTAATTTTGCTATCTCATATATTTTATTTTTTCATTAAGAAAATGATTTCTTTATCAATACATTCAATTTAAATCAATTTATACCATGAAACCAATATAAATACTACCTTCTTTGGGGATTGGGGGAGGGAAGACAAATTAAGAGGGAAATTGTGAAATTCAAAAATAATTTTAAAATGAAAAGAAAAATAGAGGGCTTCCAGAATTTCCTGACACAAAGACCAGAATTCAAGAGACAATTCAATCCCCAAATACACAACTCAAGAATTGCATAAAAAGACAAATGAAATGGGAAAGCAAAAACAAAACAAAACAAATATTGGTCAAGACCATGAAATTGTACACAACCCTAAAAGGAAAGATATAACATTTCTAATTCTTTTTAAAATATTTTATCCATTTGTACATGCACATTTCCAAGTTACAAAGATTCCCTCCACCTTCTCTTCCCACTCCCCTCCCCTCAGTTGGAAACATTTAGCTTAACATTTTACATATACATTTTGTTAAACATATTTACAAATTAGTAGTTAGGGTATGAGGGATTAGGATTAAGTGAAAGAGATAAATAAGAGATAATTTGGTAGGTTTTTTTTTTTTGCTGTGTGTTCTGTTTTGTTTTTCTTCCTCTTCTTGAGGATAATAAAGTCCATAATCTGTCAAATATGGTTGTCCTAGATTTCTTGATTGCCAAGTGGAATTGCTTCCATCTATGGTGTTCACCACATATTATTGGTGTGTACATTGTTCTCTTGGCCCTACTCCCTTCTCTCAACATCAGATCCCATAAGTTATTTCATGCTTCTCTCGAATCCGACCATTTATTGTTTCTTATAGAACAATAATATTCCATAGTATTTATTCATTTGCCATAACTTGTTTAGCCATACCCCACTTGAGGGTCATCCTCTTAATTTCCAATTCTTTGCCACTACAAAAAAAGATTTGGTATGAACATTTTGGAACATTTAGGTCTTGTCCCATTTTTACTATTTCTTCTGGATATAGTCCTAGCTTTGGAATTGCTGGGTCAAAGGAGATGAACAATTTCATTGTTCTTTGAGTGTAGTTCCATATTGCTCTCCAGAAAGATTGGATCTGTTCACAACTCCACCAGCAAAGTAACAATGTTCCAATCCTCCCACAACCTCTCCAGCATTGATCAACTTTCCTTTTTCTCATCTGGGATAATCTAATAGATTTGAGGTGATATCTCATTGCTCTTTTAATTTGCATTTCTCTAATCAATAGTGACTTGGAACATTTTTACATATGAATATATATAGCTTTAATTTCTTCATTTGAAAACTGTTCATATCCTTTGACCATTTATCCATTGGGGAATAACCTCTAACCTTATAAATTTGATATAATTCTCTCTATAATTTAGAAATGATACTATTACCAGAATTTCTAGTTGTGAAGATTGTTTCCCAATTTTCTGCTTTTCTTCTAATTTTGGGAGCATTGATTTTATTAGTGTGAAAACATTTTAATTTAATATAGACAAAAATAATTCATTTTGCATTTTATAATGTGATCTAATTCTTATGTCATAAATTTATCCCTTTTCCATAGATCAGATCTATAGAATATTTTATCTGTGGTATCGCTCTTTATGTCTTAATCCTGTATGCATTTTGACCTTATTTTGGAATAGGGTGTGATATTTGGGTCTTTTCCTAGGATTTGCAATACTATTTTCCAGTTTCCCTTATAATTTTTGACAAATAGTGAGTTCTTGTCCTAGAGGTCAATGTCCCTGTATTTGTCAAATAGCAGAGTGCTGTAGTCATTTACTGCATTTTCTTTTGAACATATCCTAATCCACTGATTCATTATTCTCATTCTTATCCAGTATGAGGCAGTTTTGATGACCGTTACTTTATAGTATAGTTGTAGATCTGGTAGAACTAGGCCACCTTTCTTTTCGTTTTTTTTGTTTCATCAGTTTCCTTGCTATTCTTGCCCTTTTGTTATTCCAGATGAATTTTGTTACTATCTATACTAGCTTGGTAAAGGATTTTTTTTTTAGTATTTTGATTGGTATGGCACTAAATAAGTAATTTAATTTGGGTAGAATTGTCATTTTTATTATATTATCTAACCATGAACATTTGATATTTTTCCAATTATTTAGATCTGACTTTTGTGAGGTTAGGATAGTTTCATAATTCTCTTCACACAATTTCTCGGTTTGTCTTGAGAGGTAAATTAACAAGTATGTAATGTTATTTTACATGGAATTTCTCTATCTCTTGTTCTTGGGCTATGTTGTTCATATATAGAAATGCTGATGATTTATTTGGATTTATTTTATATCCTGCTATGTTGCTGAATTTTAAAACTGTTTCAAGGAGTTTTGGGATGTTTGTCTCAGGTTCTCTGGGTATACTATCATCCAATCTGCAAAGAGCAAAAGTTGTGCTTCCTCATAGCCTATTCTGATTCCTTCAATTTCTTTTTCTCATTGCTATTGTTAACTTTTCTAATACTATAATTAATAAAAATGTGAATAGTGGACATCCTTGTTTCACCCCTGAATTTATTGGAAATTCTCTGAGTATATTCCCCTTAAATATAATATTTGTTGATGGTTTGAGATAGATTCTATTTATTATTTTAAGGAAAACTCTATTCCTATACTTTCTAGTGTTTTAATAGGAATGGATGTTGTATTTTAACAAAGTTTTTGTCAGCACCTATTGAGATAATCATATGGTTTCTGTTGGATTTACTGTTGATATGTTTAATTATGTTAAGTGTTTTCCTAATGTTGAACCATCCCTGTCTGCCTGGTATAAATCCAACTTAATCATGGGGTATTATCCTGGTAATAACTTGCTGTAGTCTCATTGCTAAAATTTTATTTAAGATGTTTCTTCCTGGTTTAGGTATCAGTACGATGTTGGTGTCATAAAAGGAATTTGGTAGAATTATTTCCTCTTCTTTGCTTTTATTTATTTTTATTTTTTTTAGGCTTTTGCAAGGCAGATTGGGTTAAGTGACTTGCCCAAGGCCACACAGCTAGGTAATTATTAAGTATCTGAGACCAGTTTCCAACCCAGGTACTCCTGACTCCAAGGCCAGTGCTTTATCCACTGCTCCACCTAGTTGCCCCTATGCTTTTAAATAGTTTGTGAAGAATAGGAATTAATTTTTCCTTGAATGTTTTATAGAATTCACTTGTAAATCTGTCTGTACCTGGAGACTTTTTCTTGGGGAGTTTACTAATGGTTTCTTCCATTTCTTTTTCTGAAATGGGATTATTGAAGTAATTTATTTCCTCTTCTGTTAATCTGGGCAATTTTATTTTTGTAAATATTCAGCCATTTCACTCATGTTTTCCAGTTTATCAGCAATCAGTTTGGAAAAGTAGTGTTGAATTATCTTTTAATTTCCTCCTCATTGTTAGTTCATACTTTTCATTTTTGATACTGATTATTTGATTATCTTCTCTCTCTTTTTTAAAATCAGATTAATAAGGTTTGTCTCCTTTAGTTTTTTCAAAAAGTCAAACCTTAAATATATTTATGAGATTAATATTTTTGCTTCCTATTTTATTAATCTCTTCCTTGATTTTCATAATTTCTAGTTTGATATTTAATTGGGGATGTTTAATTTGTTATTTTCCTAGCTTTTTTTAGTTGCATATCCAATTCATGGATCTCCTCTTTCTCTATTTTATTCATATAGGCATTTAGAGATATAAAGCTTCTCCTCAAAATTGCCTTGGCTGCATCCCATAAATTTTGGTATGTTGTCTCATTATTACCATTTTCTTGGATATAATCATTGATTATTACTTTTATTTGTTGTTTGATCCATTCATCATATAAGTTAAAGTTGTTTAACTTCCCATTAGTTCTTGGTTTATGTTTCCCTGACCCTTTATCACATATAATTTATATTGCATCATGATCTGAGAAGCATGTATTTATTCTTTCTGCCTTTCTGCATTTGCTTTTAAGGTTTTTGTGCCCTAGTACATAGTCAAATTTGGTGAAGGTGCCATGTGGCAATATATCTTATCCCCCAGTGGGAAAGTATCTTATTACCTCACTAAGATAAATCTATTGAGTAGAATTTACATAGCATTCTGACTCTCCCTTCTTTTCCTCTAAAATCATAAATATTGTGCCTCTTCCCTTGGTGCTAGAATATTATTAGTCAGGTATCATCAATTACAGTTCTATTGTTGATTGTTTGATAAGCTCCTTTTATCAAGATATCATGGCAGATTGTTTATTTGATTGCTTGATAAACAGTATTAACTCAAATTGCATCAAATTATAATTATAAACAACTGTTACCTTACCCCTTTTTCAAGTATCTTTAAAGTATACACAACCCTCCTCACAAGCCATAGTATTCTCCAAAGTCATATCCTTTCTTGGATTATTTGTGCCCCTCCCCCAGGTCTATTTTCTTTCACACTTTACCTCCCACCTCCTCTCCAAGGTACTTAACACATTGTTAAGTGAATCAAGGCCCTTTGTCTCAACCACTTTACCCCTCCCCCCCCACTTAGGGCATCTTTATCTAATTAACTGAAAGTATCCTGAAGATCTCTAAGTACTGGAAGGCCCTGGAGGTCTGACTGAGAAGGTTACAAATGATTGTCGGTAATAGAGACATTTTCTCAGTTCCTAGCTTATGATGCCCTTAGCACCTTGTTTTTAAAGCCAGTCAGAGTGTAATGAGATACTTAAGTTAAAGTTGAGACTCTTACTTTTTTTTCAGGGTTTTTTATTTCAAACATAGTGATGTGATCTGGAACCTCTTCAGTTGAAGGACAAGACCAAATTAAACCTATATCCCTTAGGTTCATTCTCTTCAATCATATTCTACCTTCTAATTATCCTTAGAGAAGTAAATTTCTAATGAGTTAAAATTGTTATATCTTCCCTATTGGAAACCAACATTTGTTTAAGACAGTTTTATTTTTTGTTTCTTTTTTCGTTAATTTTTTTTTCATGTAACTCTTCAATCATATATTTGACATTTGAATTCTCTGTTCAGGTCTGGTTTTTATGTCAGGAAATCCTGGAAGTCCTATATTTCATTGTTAATCCATTTTTTCCCTGACAATATTTGTTGAATTTTCCAGGATAGTACTTTCTGGTTTGTAATCCCTGGTCCTTAGCTCTCTGAAATATGTTATTCCAGTTCTTCAGAATCTTCAATGTTGAGGGCAATAGGTTCTGTGTCCTAATTCTGTTTCCATTGTATTTGAATTGTTTTCTTTTTGCTGTTTGCTACATTCTTTCTTTGATTTGAGGGTTCTGCAGTAGGCCTATTATATCCCTTGAGTTTTTATCCTGGGGTCTTTTTCTAGAGGGGTTCTGTGGATTATTTCAATTGTTATATTGTTATCTTGTTCTAGGAGATTGGGGTAGTTTTGCCTTATTATTACCTGCATGATGTTTTCCAGGTTATTTTTTGATCTAGGCTTTTTGGTAGTCTGAAGATTAGTAGATTGTCTTTCCTAGATCTCTTTTCCAGGTCATCCATTTTCCTAAGAAGGTACATTATATTTTCTTCAGTTTTTTCAGCCTTTTTTTGGTTAGATGGAATCATGTGTTCTTGTAGATTCATTGGTTTCTAACTGTTCAATTCTAGTTTTTTAGGATTTTATTTTCTCTCATTATATTTTGTGTTTACTTTATAAAGGTGTTAAATTTGGTGGTCAACTGTAAACAATTTTCTTGCATGATTTTATTAATTTTTCCATTTTCCTTCTTCCCTTCTTCTTTTGTTTTTAAATTCATTTTTTTGTTTTAGAAAGATTTGATTTATTTTGAATTTTACAATATTTCCCCACTCTTGCTCCCCCCCCACCTCTCACAGAGGTCAGTCTTTACATTATTTTCATGGTAAACATTGATCTAAGTTCAATGCAATGAAAGAGAAATCATATCCATAAGGAAGAAGAATAAAGTATAAGATATAGCAAAATTGCACAATAAGATAACTTTTTTTTAAATTAAAAGTAATAATCTCTGGTCTTTATTTAAATTCCACATTTTTTCTCTGCATATAAATAGTATTCTCCATCACAGTAAGTGAAAAATTGTGCTTGATCGTTGCACTGAGGGAATGAGCAAATCCATTAAGGTTGATCTGGTTCTGTTCATCTCTCTCAGCATCAGTTCGTGCAAGTCCTTCCAGATTTCCCTGAATTCCCATTCCTCCTGGTTTCTAATGGAATAATAGTGTTCCATGGCATACATATCCCACAGTTTGTTAAGCCATTCCCAAATTGAAGGACAATCACTTAATTTACAATTCTTTGCCACCACAAACAGGGCTGCTGTGAATATGTTTATACAAGTGATGTTTTTATCCTTTTTCATCACCTATTCAGGGTGTAGCCCCAGTAATGATATTGCTGGACCAAAGGGTATGCACATTTTTATTGTCCTTTGGGCATAGTTCCAAATTGCTCTCCAGAAAAACTGAATGAGTTCACTTGTCCACCAATAATGTATTAGTGTTCCAGGATTCCCACATCCATTCCAACACTGATCATTGCCCTTTCTGGTCATATTAGCCAGTGTGAGAGGTGTGAGATAGTACAGAAAAGTCACAGAAAAGTCATGAGTGTCCATTACTCCTGGTTAAGTTTATTCTCTCTAATAAAGTTATAATTCTTGAGCTTTGTTAGAGTCTTTCTTCCAGGTAAAGATATAACCAGTTTCATCTTATTTGATAGCAATTCCATGAGTAAGTTGTGGGTGTCCATCACTTCTGGC
This sequence comes from Macrotis lagotis, assembly GCF_037893015.1. Taxonomy (NCBI): domain Eukaryota; kingdom Metazoa; phylum Chordata; class Mammalia; order Peramelemorphia; family Peramelidae; genus Macrotis; species Macrotis lagotis. Next base: position 202,925,392 of record NC_133658.1, on the reverse strand, counting down.
TAAATATATTCTCTCTAATGGAGCTAAAATTAACTAGAGTTATTAAAGTATTTCACCTAGGTAGGGATATAGCAAGTTTCACTTTATTGGATAGCATTTTTTTCTTTTTTCAAACCTTCTTTTTGTTTACCTTTTAATGTGTCTCTTGAGTTTCTTGTTTGAAGTCAAAATTTTCTATTAAGCTCTGGTTTTTTTCATCAGGAAAAGTTGGAAGTCTCTTAATTCATTAAATGCCCATCGTTTGCCCTAGAAGAGAAGGCTCAGTTTTGTCAAATAATGAATTATTGGCTGAATTGCAAGCTCCCTTGCTTTTTGAAATATCTCATTCCAGACCCTTTGATCCTTTAATGTTGATGCAACCAGATTCTGTGTAATCCTTGCTATGACTCCCTGGTATCTAATTTTTTTTTCTTTCTGGCTGCTTCCAGGATTTTGTCTTTTGTCTTTTATCTAATAGTTCTGGAATTTGGCCACAATATTGCTTGACATTTTCATTTTACAGTCCCTTTCTGGAGGGCATTGATGAATTATTTCAATAAGTTTTTGTCCTGTGGTTCCATGATATCAGGGAAGTTTTCCATTACTAGTTATAATATTAAATTCAGGCTTTTTTCCCCTTCAATGGTTTCAAGAAGACTAATAATTCTTATATTAGCTCTCCTGGATATATTCTTGAGGTCAGTGGTTTTGCTCATTAAGTATTTTACATTTTCTTCTATTTTTGATTTTTTGGTTCTTTTTTTAAACAGATTCCTGTTGTCTCATGCAATCATTGGTTTCCACAGACTTCTTTCTTTTTTGTTAGAGAAGAATTTTCTTCATTTACCTTTTGTAACTCCTTTCCTAATTGATCAATTCTATTTTTGAAAGAGTTTTCTACTTGACCAATTGAGGATCTGAGAGAATTATTTTATTTTCACATTTGTTCAATTGTATTTTCCATGGATTTGTTTTCTTATTGCAAGGTGTTAATCTACTCTTGGTTTCTTTTCTCAAGTTTTTCATAGTTTCCAATTGATTTTTAAATTCCTTATTGATTTCTTCAAGGAATTCTTTCTTTGCTGGAGACCAAATCATATTCTCCTCAAAAGTTAGGGTCTTTTCTGTCTAGGAATTTTTCTATGGATGCCCCTTTGCTGGCCTTTCTTCATTTTCCTAAGATCTTGTGTTGGGGTAGGGGCTGATTCACAGAGGTTTGGTGTTGGGATTCCTAGAGGTTTTACTCATTGGATTTAGTAACTACAAGTAGGCTGGCCAGTAGGGGATGCTAGAGTCTTTACTCACTGAGTTTAATAACTCCACCGGGTCCGCCCAGTAGGGAGTGCTGATTGCTTTGAGTCCCTCTCCTTTGGCCTGGATAGTGTCAGCAGTGTGGCTGGATACTTTTATCCTTGATCAATGTGGGCTATGCCTTGGGGAAAGATAATTTATTCTCCCTATTCACAGCTGAGGGAGCCCTGCTGCTTACACCTGAACCTGGGGTGGGGGGAGGTGGGCTGTAATTGTGTTTGTTCTGGGAAGAGGGTTCAACTGAAATGAAGTTATGGAGTGTGATGTCCTCCAGACCAGAGCCCAGTGAATTGATGTCCTGCCACACTCGACTGGAACTAGTCATTCAGCCTTGCCAGTATGCCCCAGACTGTCAATCTCACAGTCAATTCCTCCAATACCCAGTTGGCTCTTCTACTGTGGCAACCACTGTCAATTCCTCTGTGGCTGATACTAGGCTAATTTGGCTCTTCCCACTGCCCACATGCTCTCTGCTCTCTGCTGCTGGTTTACCCACAATCCTGGAAGACAAACATTGAGGAAGATGTGCTTCTCCTAGCTACTTTTTCTGGGTTTTTTTGATTGGATTTCTGTTAAGAGGTTTGTTTCATATTATATATGAGGGAAGATTGGGAGACCTTAGCACAGTGCCTATCTTCTCTCTGCCATCTTGGCTGGAAGTGAGTCAAAACAGTTTTGAGGGAAACCTTTATATCTCTAAAAGCCTATATGAATAAAATAGAGAAAGAGGAGATCAATGAATTGGGTATGCAACTAAAAAAGCTAAAGAAAAACAAATTAAAGATCCCCAATTAAACGCCAAATTAGAAATTCTGAAAATCAAGGGAGAGATTAATAAAACTGAAAGCAAGAAAATGATTGACTATATATATATATATATATATATATATATATATATATATATATATATAAAACTAAGAGTTGATTTTATTAAAAAGTCAATAAAACAGACAATCTTTTGGTTAAACTCATTTAAAAAAAAGAAAGCAGATAACCAAATTACCAGTATCAAAAATGAAAAAGGTAAACAAAACATTACTAAGATAACACACTATGACCAAACCAGATCTATCCCTGGAATTCAGGGTTGGTTCAATATTAGAAAAGCTGTTTAACTATATCAATTACAAACCTATGAGAAATCCTATGATTATATCAATAGATGCCAAAAAAGCCTTTGACAAAACACAACACCCATTCCTACTAAAAACACTAGGGAGCATAGGAATAAGTGGATTGTTCCTTAAAATGATGAGCAGTATCTATCTGAAACCATCAACAAGTATTATATGCAATGGGGATAGACTAAAGGCATTCACATTAAGATCAAGAGTGAAACATGGATGTCCATTACCACCATTACTATTCAATCTATTCAATATTGTCTTGGAAATGTTAGCTCCAGCAATAAGAGACAAGAAAGAAATTGAAGGAATTTGAATTGGAAAGGAAAAAAACAAAACTCTCACTCTTTATACCTAGATAATCCCTCAAAATCATCTAAAAAACCTATTAGAAATAATTACCAACTTTAGCAAAGCCAGGATATAAAACAAACCTCCACAAATCCTCAAGCCTTCTATATATGACTAGCAAGATTCAGCAGGAAGAGCTAGAAAGAGAAATCCCATTCAAATTGACCTCAGACAATATAAAATGCCTGGGAGTCTACTTGCCAAGGCAGACTCAGAAATTCTAGGAAAACAACTACAAAACACTTCTCTCACAGATAAAATATGATTTAAATAACTGGGCAAATATCAATTGCTCATGGATAGGCCAAGCTAATATAATAAAAAATGAGAATTCTACCTAAATTAAACTGCTATTTAGTGACCTCTCAATCAGAATTCCAAAAAATATCTTTATTGAGTTAGAAAAAATTGTAAGGAAATTCATATGGAGAAATAAAAAGTCCAGAATTTCCAAGAACTTAATGAAAAAAAAAAGATTTGGGGAAAAAATTTTAAAATTCAAAAATAAATAAATAAATTTATTTAAGAAAAAAATTAGACCTAGATGAATTAAAAAGTAAATCCTACCAAAAACAAAGACAAAAAGGGATCATCTAGGTGATATAGTGGCTAAAACACTGACCCTGGAATCAGGAGGACTGAACTTTAAATCTTGCCTCATTACCTTGCTTTATGACCTTGGGCAAGTCACTTAACTCCATTGCCTTGCAAAAAAACAAAGCCAAAATGTAAACAAACAAAAATAATTCCACCAAACATTTTTAGTGAAATTAATTGCAATTCTATATAAACTGTTTTAAAAAATTGAGCTAGGAAGGAGTTCTGTAAAATTCCTTTTATGATATCAATATGGTGATGATACCTGAATCAGGAATAGCCAAAATAGAAAGAAAATTATGTACCAATTTCTCTAATGAATATTGATGCAAAAATATCAAATAAAATATTGCCAAAGAGATTATAACAAGCTACAACTAGGATAATAGACTGATCAGATTGGACTTATTCCGGGAACACAAGGATGGCTCAATTTAAAGAAAACAGTCAAGCATAATTGACCATATTGATAATAAAATTAATAGAAATATTATGATAATCTCAAAAGTTTCTGAAAAGACTTTTGATAAAATACATCTTCATTCCTATTAAAATGCTAGAGAACAAAGGAATAAATTTATTTTTTCCTTAAAATCATAAACTGTGTCTATTTAAAATTATCAGCAAGCATTATATGTTATGGTCAAACACTCATGGGTACGTAAATTTAATATTGCAAAAAATGACAATGCTACCCAAATTAATTTACTTGTTCACTTCTATAATAATCAGTATACCAAAAATATTTTTGTTAGAAAAATGTAGTAAAATTCATTTGAAGGAACAAAAGTTCAAGAACATCAAGGAAATCAATGAAAAAAATGGAAAGGAAGGTGGCCTAGCTTTATCAGATCCAAAACTGTATTATAAAGAAGAACTCATCAAAACTATCTGGTACTGACTAACAAATTGAGTGGCAGATCAGTGAAATAGATTAGGTACAAAAAGAAATCTTAGTTAATGATTATAGTAATCTGTTTGATAAGTTCAAAGAGTCTAGCTTATGGGATAAGAACTTACTATTTGACAAAATCTTCAAGCATAACTGGAAAATAGTATGACACAAACTAGTCATGTTGTACTCTCTACCAAGTAAAGGTTGAAATAGATATATAAATTAAATATCAGGAGAATAAGAAAGATTGGAGAGGGGGAGAGTTTATGAAGAATCAAGATATGTAGAATATTATAGACAATAAAATATATAATTTTATTACATATTTTTAAAAATATTGTGCAAATTAAACAAGATTTATTATTATTTGAAGGAAAGCAGAAAGGTGGACCATATTTATTACAGTAAGCATTTCTGATAAAAGACTCATTTCTAAACTACATAAAAATAATCAAATTTATAAGAATACAAACCATTCCTTAATTATAAATGATCAAAGGATATGAATGGGGAGTTTACAGATGAAGAAATCAAAGTTATCCATAGACATATGAAAAAGTTTTCTAAAATATTAAAGAAATGCAAATTAAAACAAGTCTCAGGTACCACTGCATATCTTCAGATTGACTAATATGATAGAAAAGAAAAATGATTGATGTTGGAAGAAATGTGGGGAAAACTGGCAAACTAATGTACTCTTGGTGAATTTGTGAACTAATCCAGTCATTCTGGAGAGTAACATGCTCAAAGGCTTATAAAACTGTGCCTGCCCTTTGATCTAGCAATACCACTCCTAGGTCTGTATCCAAAAGAGATCATAAAAAAAGGGAAAAAGACATACACACACACACACACACACACACACACACACACACACACACATATATATATATTTATATATATATATATATATATATATACATATATATCTACAAAACTATTTATAGTATATAATATATATTTATATTATAAAGTATAATATTTTTGTTATGGCAAACATTTGTTAATTGCGAAGATATCTATCAATAGGGGAATACTTGAAAAAATTGTTCATGTATATCATGAAATAAAAATTTTTTTAAGAAATCTTGAGCAAGCAAATTGAAAGAAACTGGGAACAATTTCTATGAACTGATGCTGAGTGAATTGAACAGCACAAGGAGAATATTACTATGCATACATAGTAAAAGCAACATCATGTGATCACCAACTATGATGGACTTAGCTTCTCTAACCAATTCAAAGATCAAAGACAATTCTAAAAGACATGTCATGCAAAATGCCATCCACTTTCAGAGGTAAAAGCAAACAAAAACTACAGAGTATGCATGAAGACCAAATCATATGATGTTCATTTAAAAAAATTGTTTTCCTTGTTTTCTGATTTTTCTTTTACAGTGTGACTAATATGACAATATGTTAAACAAGACTGTACATGTATTATCTATATCTGAACAATGGCTGTCATGGGGAGAAGGGGGGATGGAAGAAGGTAGAAAAATGTGAAATTCAAAATCTTATAAAAATGAACAAAAATTATCTGTACATTTAATTGAAAAAAAAGCAAAAACAGAAAAAGAAAAAAGGAATTGTCACAAAGAATTCTTGCTTTGTACTTGTCTTGAACCATTGTGTTGTTGAGAAGAGCTGACACATTCATAACTGATCATCATACAGTATTGCCATTGCCATGTACAATGATTTCCTGGTTCTGTTTCTCTTTACATAAGTTCATACATTTTTTCAGATTCTCTCTGGAATCTACCTGTTCATCATTTTTGATTGTGCAATAGTATTATATTACATTACATTACATTCATATACCACAACTTCTTCAGTCATTCCCCATTTGATGAGCATCCAATCAATTTCCAATATTTTACTACCACCAAAAAGGCTCTGATAAATATTTTTAACATGTATATCCTTTTCTCTTTTCTGTTATCAAATTGAGATACAGACCTAGTAGTGATATTGCTGGATTAAATGGTTTGTACAGTTTTATTGTTCACTGCCACAGTTTCTAATTTTTCTACAAATGCTTGGAACAATTCACAAGTCCAGCCACAGCATTAATGATCCAGTTTTCCCACATCCTCTCCAAATTTAATAATTTTCCCATTTTCCATATTAACCAATATGACAGATGTGAGGTGGTATCTTGGAGTTGTTTTCATTTGCATTTCTTAAATCAAAAATGATTCAGAACACCTTTTCATGTGCTACAAATAGCTTTGATTTTTTCAATTATAAACTGCCTGTTCATATCCTTTGACCATTTTATCAGTTAGGGAATCATTTATATTCTTAAAAGTTTAACACAGTTCTCCATATATTTGAGGAATGAAACCAATAAACACAAAGAGAACAATGTACACATCAACAACATTGTCAAAATCAACAACCTTGATAGAAGCAGCTCCTCTAGGCAATCCAGAGAGCTAGGACAACTGTATTTGACTGATTATGGACTACATTATCCCCAACCAGGGAAAGAAAAACAAAATAAATCAAAACACCCAGGGAAAAAAACAACAATCCTTCTGAATCTAATGAAAATGTTATAAAAATTATATCATGTATCTTTTCCCCTTAATCTTATTTCCTCATGCCGAAGATTACTAATTTGTAAAAATGTTTAACAAAATATATATGTAAAATGTTAACCTGACTGTTCCCTTCTGAGGGGAGGGCGATGGGAAGAGAGAGTAGAGGGAAATTTTGTTACTTGGAAATATGCAAAGACATATGGATGAGAATAAATAAATCAATTTTAGAAAAAGAGAGAAATGAAACCTTTATCAAACTACATTATTATAAAAATTGTTTGCCAGCTTTCTAATTTCCTTTTTATATTAGTTACATTGGTGTTGTTTGTACAAAAGGTTTTTAATTTAAGATAATCAGAATGATTTATTTTACATTGTAATTCCATCTATCTCTTGTTTGGTCATACATTCTTCTACTCACACATATGACAGATAAATTATTTCTTGCTTTTATATTTTGCTTGTGGTATAACCCTTTATGTGTAAATCATGCACCCATTTTGATGTTGTCACAGTTTACAGTGTTAGATCTTGGACTATACCTATTTTGTGACCTATTATTTTTTCAGTTAGACCAACAGTCTTGGTCAAATAGTGAACTTTCATCCTAATTTGAGGAAATGACTTAGAAAACTCTAAGGACTTTTTTTGGTCTTATCCACAATAAAAGGGAAATAGGTTTCTATAAATACTATATTTGTACAGACTTCTAAGAACTCCTGGTGTCCATATTCATAGTACATATATTTTGAACATAAAGGTCTCTTGTCAGGATGATCTTTTCTTCAGTGTTCTGTCTCCTCAAAATCCTAATGGAATCTGACAGTCTCTTGTTATAATGGTAACTCATTTGCCAGAATAAAATGGTACTTTATAAAACGAATATTTGTTCTTTCAAGATCACTGTGAATAAGGCATACACAGAGCCCTAAATTTAGAATCCCCTAAGCCTTAGGTGAACTTTCATTTTTTCCCTAGGAAAGCTAATCTTGGAACTCCAGTAAGTCCGACTGGAGTAACTTGGGAATGGTAAATGAGGTGGTTATTCCACTCTTACACCCTTCCCAGAAAAATCCCCTTCTCTTCTACTCCATTTATCAATTTACTGAGAGCATTTACGAGCTCCTCAAAGTCAGCATATCCAAAATTGAATCATCCCTTTTACTCTCTAAGCAACTCCTTCTTCCAATGCAACTTATTCTATTGAAGAACAATGATTTTGTTAAACACCTATATTTCAAAACATAGAAGTTAAGTTGATGTTTCCTTTTTTCCCATAGTCCAGTAAGGTGCTAAATTTTGTTAACAAAACATTGCCCAGGCCCTCAAATTCACTCAAAATATCCTCATTACCTCTTAGATCTAACATCACTTTCTTCAAAAGGAGTTTATGATTTTTTCACCTCTTCCCCTTCAATACCCAATGCTTTGCCTCTGAGATTACTTCCATCCTGCTCTTTGTATGTCTGAACTGTATGTGGTTTGTTTGTGCACAGCAGTCTCCTTCTTTAGAATTTGAGCTTTGAGGGTAGGAATTTTTGAGAAGAGGCTTTGACCTTTCTTTGTATCTTCAACATTTAGCACAGTTGTGAAAACTTCATGAATATTTGTTAATCTATCATCTTTATATTTGGTTGTACTTTTTCATTCATTTTGTTGCAGTTTTGTTTTGAGTTGATCAGAGAGAATAATTCATGACTCAAAGATCTAGTATTATGGGGGACAGTTATACATGAACAAAGATGTAGCTTCTCCAAGTGGACTGAATGCTAGGAAAGAGTTATGACTTTGTGGAAAGAAAATAACAGAATCTTAAAAGGGATATTCAAGTAGGGTGGAGTAAGTTGGGGATGGAGGGTTTGGGTAGGCTTGAGGGAAGGATGCCTTCTGCCCAAGTGTGTTTTGGGGAATCACATTAAAAATAGTCAAAGATAGTTTGTTCCTTTTGTGAGCACCACTGTTATCTTAATATTCTTTGTGTGCTTCAATGAGCCAGATGTTTCTGGACCACTTCTGGGACATGACAACTTTGTCATACTGTACTGGAATAAGATTAATGATATGTAGAAGTTTCTAATCAGATACAGAATAGTGAGATAGTCTCTCTCAACTCAGGAATAGCAACAAAGCAACAAGATTTCCCAGGGATATAAGAAAAGTATAATATTAAACAAGATAGGCTTTTTAGGGGAAAGTCAGCAGGAAAAAATATCTTTGCTCAGTATTTCCATGGCATTAATATTACTTTCAAAGATTCAAAAATAATTTTACTGGCTTTAACATATTTTCTTGAGTCTTTTGAACATAGCTGGATTATATATACTTTGAAGTTATCATCAAATAATTCTCCCTGTTTTTCTGTTTACTTTTACAACTTTTTTGTACCTAGGGTCAATTTTTTTGAAGCCAAAGACAATGACTTATTCCACACTTACACACTGGCCAGAACAATCCCCTATTCTATTCCTACATTGCTTTCCCAATTAACTAAAAATATCCAATAATTTATTTACCCAGTTTCATCTAGGGGTTCATTCAGAAGACTCTAAACACAATAAGTAATATATATTTACTTGTTCAATAAGCCACAGAACTGAACTATTCCTCTGAATTTATTTAATATATCCCAAATATCACAGTCAGACTTCAAAAAAATTTGATCAAGGGGTGGCTAGGTGGTACAGTGGATAGAGCACCCACCCTGGAGTCAGGAGTACCTAAGTTCAAATATGGCCTCAGACACTTAATAATTACCTTGCTGTGTGGCCTTGGGCAAACCACTTAACCCCATTGCCTTGCAAAAAAACTAAAAACAAATTTGTTCAAGAGTCTGTAAAACCTCCAAAGAATCATAAAAATAAAGTGTGATTTAATCAAAGACTGTTTAATCATAAAGAAAACTTGACAAAACTGTTTTATTCCCACATTTTTTGATTCAAAGATCATTTTTTCTTCTCACTTAGATATAGTAAAATAACTTTGACTTCTATAGAAGTAGACTAAGTTATATGATAAATAAAAGATCTGTCGATATTTTAGAGAAAACTCTCTCATCCCACTTGGGTTTGGTTCTAGATCAGATTGTGAAATATTATATTTTTTTCTTTTTTGCCCTCAAAATTTGTGTTTGTTAATGTCTATTTTATTTTTCTGTTACAAGAGAACATGAACTTTTCAGGTGAGGTATGTGTCAAGTGACTGATTAGCCAGGTTGAATGTAATCATGCAACAAGGTCTACATTTAGATTACCCCTGATAAAACTGATCCTAATTAGATAATTAGTTACCAGTTATTACTAGATCTTAAGGGTCAAAGTGAAAGTCATAGATTTAGAGAAAGAAGAAACATAGGAAGTTATCTATTCCAACCCATTTTAAAGGAGACAAAGTAGATACTCATTCAAGTATCAGTTCTCTTCACTTTATTCCCTTGCTGTACAATCAGACAGAAAGAATGAATTCTAGGCACAATTATCTGGTAGATAAAGAAGCAAATATTATAAATAAGAAAAATCAAGTTGGCTAAGCAGTAAGGCAAAATAGAATGAGACATGACCTCAGTGGAAGGGAAAAAAAGCAAATCTTGTTTCAGACCCTTACTATTTGTGAGGCCCTGGGCAAGTCATATAACATCTCTTAGCCTCAGTGTGCTCATTTATAAAATAGGAATAATGATAAACATTATCTCACAGAATTGGTGTAAGAATAAAATGAAATAAGTTCTGTGTAGTATTTTGCAAAGTTGAATGCACTATATAAAATTTGTTTAATATCTCTGGGACTTAGTTGTTTATACTGATTAATGGGAGCTCAGATGATACAAATCCAGAAGTTCTTGCCAGTTCTAGAGTATATTTTTATTAATTATTTGGTTAAAAACATAAGTGGAATGTTCATCATCTCTCTGGGTTACATAAAGTCGAGCGAGATTTAACTAATTTATTGGAAAACAATCAGGATGTCAAAATATTTCATCACACTGGAATAGGAGGGCAGAGACTAATAAGATGAAATTTAATATATAAATATGATAATAAACTGGAAAAGGCAGTATATGAAAAGAATTTAATTAAAAACACATAATAGAAGATTTAGCATAACAATTCATGTAGAATAGGTCTACAGACTTTAGTGAACTGCAGACTCAATAACAATTAACAGTGTGATTTGGCAGTAAAAAAAAGGTACTATACTTTCTAGCTGCATAAAAAAGAATTATAGTGATATAAAAATGAAGTAAGGGGAAGGTAGAAGTATTTATATAACATCTTCCCAGTGTCAGACACAGCATTAATTGCTGTTTTCATAATTGTTCCATTTGATCATCATGACAAACCTGACGGGTAGCTGCTATTGTTATCCAGTTAAACAGATGAGGAAAATAAGGCAAACAGAGTCTGCCAAGGGACACTTGTGGCTAGTTATTGTCTAAGACCAATTTGAACTCAGGTCTTCTTAGTTCCAGGCCTGGATCTTCCCTCTGATCAAGTAAAAATTGTCCTAACAATATCAGAGGCATTATATTTACACTAATCTAACTGGTTTCCTCTCTTGAATAAAAAATCAGTAAGGAAGATATTATCATGTACACCATTCAGAGTTCAATGTTTTTATTATTCAATTGATAAATTATAAATAAAATAATTATTTCAATATTAAGACTGAATAATTAAACTAATATGCATTACAATGTTTCCCAGAACCCTTGATCATAGGATTTAGCATTAGAAAAAAAAACACTAGAAAAACAGTCAGCAATCTTTTAATCTGTGTTTAAAAATCTACATTTAGTGCCATAAATACAACTGAGAGGTATTTATAACCTTCATCTTAAAGGGATTTATAACTGAATGATAGAAATAAGACACTCATACAACTTAGCAATAAAGGAACAAAGTAAATAGTAATACCAAAAACTACTAACAGTATAGTTATGTTTATAATAGTGTCCCAGTGAGTGGTAAACAAAAAATAAAGTCTTAGAGGAGCCCAGAGGAGGGAAAAAAATCACTCTACTCAGGAATAATGAAAAGAAGATGGGAGGATGGGAGAGGCAATATTATATATTTGAATATATTATTACATTTAGAATTTCAATTTTATGGCATCTATAGAAAATATTTCTTCAAGTTTTATTGTAGCTTTAGGTTCTATGAGTTCTAGAAGATTTTCTTCATAAATTTACAGTATTAAAGATGAAAGGAATTTTACAATTTTCTCATCTCTTATATCTTCATTCTATCTTATAAGCTAAATGTAACCTAATGCCATAATGTGACTTTTCCAGGCCCACCCAGGTATTTAGTGGCAAATCAAAGAATAAAGTTTAGATCTTTTAACTCATATTTTATTACTCTTCCCACTATAGTATTAAAGAAAGATAAGCTTAGCATTAATAGTGAGAACAAATGGTAATGAGGATAAACTGCTAACAATTTCACTAAAGAGTTATCAATCATGGGCTATATAATGCCTTGGCTCTTTCTTGACTAAAATAGTTTATTAACATTATTTACTGAGTATGCTTGATACAAGAAAATTGTAAGTCATTTAACAGATATTAGACATACACCTGTTTATATTCACCTATATAGGCACACAATAATATGCATTATTACTTTGATTTTATATACATATATATATATATATATATATATATATATATATCATGTTGTGCTTTTTTTCCCTTTACTGGGGTGACAATAGATTTTTGTTCATTTCTTAAAAAAATACAATTAAAAGTAGGGGGTCCTGATATGGAATTTTACATATATTTTCAAGAAGTTCTATTTTCCTAGGCTTGTACAGCTATTAATTTTCAAATCAAAAACAATATATAAAAGTCAATGGCATCCAGGTTGGTCTCACCTTTTCCTTCAGTGAAATGAATGAGCAGAGTTCAAATACCTCTAACATTTCTTTCTGCTTCACAATTCTAAGTAATTTTTTAAATTGTTTATCTCTATGACACTCCATCCAAGTTAACTTTAGAATGGATGTGTCACTCACCATCAAATCAGAATTGACTCATTTCAGTAATAAAGAAAATGTCCCATTAGGAGAATAGAGGAAGGGAAAATAGGTATCTGCCCTTGAAGCATAGGAGGTAGAATCAGAAGGAGAACAGGAGTAATTGAAAAATCAGATTAATTTGTCAAAGTCTGAACCAACCAACTGAATAAGCAGTGAATTACAGAATAAACATCTGTAACAAAAGGACACATAGCCTAAGAATTCTTTCAGAACTGAGGACATCACAGAGCAGAAAGCTGATATTTTGTCTGATACAAATTGCTTTCCTGAAGTTTGATTTGTTTATTGCCAGTGCTTTAATGGTCCATCCCCAACTTCTTCCAAATTTGATCATAGAAACAGCACTATGAGTTGGTTTAGCAAACTAAATAAGTCTTTCCTATTTTAGAAGTTATGCCTCTGACCATTTCAGAGACCAATTGGAATCTGCAAAAATATATGTTTTGATTTTTATTATGGCAGTGTCAGGTGAATAAGCCAGTTAATCTATAATGAAGGGTGATCCAGGAAAATGGCAAGGGATTATCTTGTTCATGAAATATAGATGATGACATTGTTTGTTTGATTAGTGGCAAAGGAAAATGATCCTTTAATGTTTATGGTGACATTTGAGATACAAACTGTATTTTTCCATGTGGTATGAAAAGAGCTAAATTATATACATTGCATTGTTTTTTGTCCATTTTTGAAGAGTATCAATAACATCATCATGTGATGATGTCTTTACTTACATTTGAATCAAATTTAAATAAAGCAGAATCAAAGTCATCAGACTGACTCTTTCTTGCAGAGTTATAAAGTGCAGTGACATTGCAAAAGTCAGGATTACTGGTCATGTCCTGGAATGCGGTAAATGACATCTTAGCATCTTTAATATCTAACCAAGCTCTGATCTCTTCATAGTGCCTTCTTTGAATATCTTCCCTACTTTGAAATAAGTTGTTCTCATCCTCCCATTCTGCCTGGGGAGAAAGTCTTTACATTCTGAGATAGAAATCTCAGCTTTGAGACCTATTGGTCACCCTCCACCTGCTTGAGTTCATCTATTTAGACAATTTTACCAGAATGTGACTGCTGTGTATGCTATAGCTTTTTTGGGGGAAACACAGGAGAGAGTTAGGTACCCGGAGGACACGAAAGGTGGTTAAGTAGTCCTGAAAAGGATTTGGCAATCCCTTAAATTAGAGGTGCTAGTCTTCCCTTAAAACCCAATACACTAATTATGTACATTTCAAAATGCAGCTCCCAAGAGTTAAGATGATGGAATTCCAAATTCTTGATTCCTAGTATTCATTTTTTATTTTCTTTTTTAGAGCTTTGCTAAATAGTCCATCAATTCAGACACAAAACGAGCTATATAGTTCTTTATTCACAAAAATATAAATCATATACAAACTTTCCCATAATAGGAGTGCCAAACTGCTAAACGATGCTAAGCAATTTTTAAATTTTTTATATTTCAACATTCATCCATATGCATATGTATATTTTTAAGTTACAAAATTTCCTTCCACCTTCCCTTCCCACTCCCCACCCCTCAGCAGTGTATAGTCAGGTTAACATTGTATATACATAGTTTTGATAAGCATGTTTACAGATTAGTTATTTTGGTATGTGGAATTAGCGTTAAGGGAAAGAGATAAATAAGAAATAATTTTTATAAAGTTTTCATCAGATTCTGAAGGGGTTTTTATTGTATTATTTTGTTTTATTTTCCTCTGAATAGGGATAACAATGTAGATAGTTGGTCTAATACTGTTGATCTATCTCTTGGAACAGCTAAGAGGAGCATCTCACAGTGAATTGTTAATGTGTACTCTGTTGTCATGGGACTTTGTCAATTTAAGGTCTTCAAAACTCAAGAAGTATAACAAATATTTAGTATGATTCTATTATACAATTTAAAAAGACCTGTTTTGAAGTTCCTTTAACTTACATAAAGTTCATAACAGTTTAATCAAGAAGATATGAGGTCCTAAATTAGAGTAGGTGACTGAGTGAGAAAAGGATGCAGTTAGTTGATGCTATAGAGGAAGAATTTTAAAAAATGGTGACTGGCTATATAGAGCACATACTGTTTTAGGGTTATAGTATACTTACAAGATATATAATTTGAAAGACATGGGACTGAATTTTCTCATTTGGAAAATAAGAGAGCAGTTGGATAGAACAACAGATCTGGAATCAGGAAGATGTGAGTTAAAATATGGCTTCAGAAAATTACTGCTGTGTAATCCTAGACAAACAACTTAACCTCTGTTTGCTTTAATCTACTAGAGAAGGAAATAGTAACTCACTCCATTATGGTCCATAGGGTCATGAAGAATTAGACACAACTGAATGAGTATCCAACAGTTAGAGGGCTCTCTCTCTCTCTCTCTCTCTCTCTCTCTCTCCCTCTCTCCCTCTTTCACATTACTTATATGATCATTATATAAAGTCCTATTGTAAAACTTTGTGAATCAGTGAAATATAATGCTAC